>NW_017308714.1:125213-125703 GCF_000935625.1 Nanorana parkeri
AGGCTTGCTAGGGACCTCGGTAGCCTTCCTGCGAGCCGCGGGCCCACACATCTCCTGTTCCGTCTTCCTGACACCTGCCAAAAAATGTAAAGTGTCCGGGTGTCAGCTGGCCTGAAACCCGGACACAGGACTCAAAAACCGGACTGTCCGGGTGAATCCTGGACAGGTGGCAACCTTAGTGTACTGTGATCTTCAAAATGTTCCTAAAATATGATCCAGACCTAAAATAAGCAAAAATATGGTCCAAACCTACGCTCTCTCTTTCTTTCTCTCCACTCATCAGAGCAACCCAAGACACATGCATGCCGTGGGAAGAGGATAATAGAGTCAATGGATCCTAGAGGTGGGGAGGTGGTACTATGACTCCAATAGGGTTAAGGAAAAGTATAGCCAGATACAGGAAGTGCTCGGATAGCACTAAATACAGAACAATTCCCTTGATGAGATCAGTGCCGTCCTCCACAAGCTTCCGTGAGGCCATTTCAGGTCA
>NW_017308714.1:129310-129877 GCF_000935625.1 Nanorana parkeri
GTACTGGTAACATACAGGGGTACTGGTAACATACAGGGGTATAGGTAATATACAGTGGTACAGGTAATATACAGGGGTATAGGTAATATACAGGGGTACAGATTATATACAGGGGTACGGGTAATATACAGGGGTACAGGTAACATACAGGGGTACGGGTAATATACAGGGGTACGGGTAACATACAGGGGTACCGGTAACATACAGTGGTACAGGTAATATACAGGGGTACAGGTAACATACAGGGGTATAGGTAATATACAGGGGTACAGGTAACATACAGGGGTACAGGTAACATACAGGGGTACAGGTAATATACAGGGGTACAGGTAATATATAGGGGTACGGGTAACATACAGGGGTATAGGTAATAAGCAGGGGAAAAGGTAACATACAGGGGTACAGGTAACATACAGGGGTACAGGTAATATACAGGGGTGCAGGTAATATACAGGGGTACAAGTAATATACAGGGGTACAGGTAACATACAAGGGTACAGGTAATATACAGGGGTACAGGTAACATACAGGGGTACAGGTAACATACAGGGGTACAGGTAACATACA
>NW_017308714.1:131021-136901 GCF_000935625.1 Nanorana parkeri
ACTATGTATCTATGTAACTATGTATCTATGTAACTATGTATCTATGTAACTATGTAACTATGTAACTATGTATCTATGTAACTATGTATCTATGTAACTATGTAACTATGTAACTATGTAACTATGTATCTATGGCACTATGTAACTATGTAACTATGTAACTATGTGAATTTGTCCTTAGTAACACGTGGGTCGGGTATCCCATCTCCCACATGATGGTAAAACAGGTTCTAGCTTCTTGTCCTTCACCAGAGAGCTGACACCATGTGACAAATAGTTCCTCCAGTTATTCTAGGACTATCTCATCTGCTGATTCTTTTCAGGTTACTCGGTGTTACACCTGGAGGAGGACCTGATTGCCATGGGAGCCCCGAGATACAGATACATCGGCAAAGTCCTCATCTACAAACGTGACCCAGAGACCTCCGAGTGGAAGCACAGGGCCGCAGTCTATGGAGAGAAGGTAAATGGGGTGTGGAGGCAAGAAGTGAGGGCAGAGCTAGAAGTCAGGTCACGTGTGTCATGACCTCCAAACTTGGGGTTTAGAGTGCGGTAACAGCACCGGAGATGAGGCAACATCGGTAGGTAATATTCTGATAAGGTAAGTGTCAGAATTCACTTTCAGACTTGTGGTTGCCCTCTTCAGGGTGGAAATACAGAATGAGGTCCAGGAGAGGTCAGATGGAGAGGGATGGATGGATGGATGAATGGATAGAGAGGGATGGATGGATGAATGGATGGATAGAGAGGGATGAATGGATGGATGAATGGATAGAGAGGGATGGATGGATGAATGGATGGAGAGGGATGAATGGATGAATGGATGGAGAGGGATGAATGGATGGATGAATGGATGGAGAGGGATGGATGGATGAATGGATGGAGAGGGATGAATGGAAAAATGGATGGAGAGGGATGAATGGATGGATGAATGGATAGAGAGGGATGAATGGATGGATGAATGGATAGAGAGGGATGGATGGATGAATGGATAGAGAGGGATGGATGGATGGAGAGGGATGGATGGATGAATGGATGGAGAGGGATGAATGGATGAATGGATGTAGAGGGATGGATGGATGAATGGATGGAGAGGGATGGATGGATATGGATGAATGAATGGATGGAGAAGGATGGATGGATTGATGAATGGATAGAGAGGGAGGGATGGATGAATGAATGGATGGAGAGGGATGGATGGATGAATGAATGGATGGAGAGGGATGGATGGATTGATGAATGGATGGAGAGGGATGGATGGATTGATGAATGGATGGAGAGGGATGGATGGATTGATGAATGGATGGAGAGGGATGGATGGATTGATGAATGGATGGAGAGGGATGGATGGATTGATGAATGGATGGAGAGGGATGGATGGATTGATGAATGGATGGAGAGGGATGGATGGATTGATGAATGGATGGAGAGGGATGGATGGATTGATGAATGGATGGAGAGGGATGGATGGATTGATGAATGGATGGAGAGGGATGGATGGATTGATGAATGGATGGAGAGGGATGGATGGATTGATGAATGGATGGAGAGGGATGGATGGATTGATGAATGGATGGAGAGGGATGGATGGATTGATGAATGGATGGAGAGGGATGGATGGATTGATGAATGGATGGAGAGGGATGGATGGATTGATGAATGGATGGAGAGGGATGGATGGATTGATGAATGGATGGAGAGGGATGGATGGATTGATGAATGGATGGAGAGGGATGGATGGATTGATGAATGGATGGAGAGGGATGGATGGATTGATGAATGGATGGAGAGGGATGGATGGATTGATGAATGGATGGAGAGGGATGGATGGATTGATGAATGGATGGAGAGGGATGGATGGATTGATGAATGGATGGAGAGGGATGGATGGATTGATGAATGGATGGAGAGGGATGGATGGATTGATGAATGGATGGAGAGGGATGGATGGATTGATGAATGGATGGAGAGGGATGGATGGATTGATGAATGGATGGAGAGGGATGGATGGATTGATGAATGGATGGAGAGGGATGGATGGATTGATGAATGGATGGAGAGGGATGGATGGATTGATGAATGGATGGAGAGGGATGGATGGATTGATGAATGGATGGAGAGGGATGGATGGATTGATGAATGGATGGAGAGGGATGGATGGATTGATGAATGGATGGAGAGGGATGGATGGATTGATGAATGGATGGAGAGGGATGGATGGATTGATGAATGGATGGAGAGGGATGGATGGATTGATGAATGGATGGAGAGGGATGGATGGATTGATGAATGGATGGAGAGGGATGGATGGATTGATGAATGGATGGAGAGGGATGGATGGATTGATGAATGGATGGAGAGGGATGGATGGATTGATGAATGGATGGAGAGGGATGGATGGATTGATGAATGGATGGAGAGGGATGGATGGATTGATGAATGGATGGAGAGGGATGGATGGATTGATGAATGGATGGAGAGGGATGGATGGATTGATGAATGGATGGAGAGGGATGGATGGATTGATGAATGGATGGAGAGGGATGGATGGATTGATGAATGGATGGAGAGGGATGGATGGATTGATGAATGGATGGAGAGGGATGGATGGATTGATGAATGGATGGAGAGGGATGGATGGATTGATGAATGGATGGAGAGGGATGGATGGATTGATGAATGGATGGAGAGGGATGGATGGATTGATGAATGGATGGAGAGGGATGGATGGATTGATGAATGGATGGAGAGGGATGGATGGATTGATGAATGGATGGAGAGGGATGGATGGATTGATGAATGGATGGAGAGGGATGGATGGATTGATGAATGGATGGAGAGGGATGGATGGATTGATGAATGGATGGAGAGGGATGGATGGATTGATGAATGGATGGAGAGGGATGGATGGATTGATGAATGGATGGAGAGGGATGGATGGATTGATGAATGGATGGAGAGGGATGGATGGATTGATGAATGGATGGAGAGGGATGGATGGATTGATGAATGGATGGAGAGGGATGGATGGATTGATGAATGGATGGAGAGGGATGGATGGATTGATGAATGGATGGAGAGGGATGGATGGATTGATGAATGGATGGAGAAGAATGGATGGATTGATGAATGGATGGAGAGGGATGGATGGATTGATGAATGGATGGAGAGGGATGGATGGATGGATGAATGGATGGAGAGGGATGGATAGATGAATGAATGGATGGAGAGGGATGGATGGATTGATGAATGGATGGAGAAGGATGGATGGATTGATGAATGGATGGAGAGGGATGGATGGATGGATGGATTGATGAATGGATGGAGAAGGATGGATGGATTGATGAATGGATGGAGAGGGATGGAAGGATGAATGAATGGATGGAGAGGGATGGATGGATCCATGAATGGATGGAGAGGGATGGATGGATGGATTGATGAATGGATGGAGAGGGATGGATGGATTGATGAATGGATGGAGAAGGATGGATGGATCCATGAATGGATGGAGAGGGATGAATGGATGGAATGATGAATGGATGGAGAGGGATGGATGGATGGATTGATGAAATATGTAACTATGTAACTGTGTATCTATGTAACTATGTAACCGGATGGAGGAATGTCAACCGATCACAAAAAATTGTCAAGAAAAGGTGTATTTTACCGTCTCTGATAAACAGTCCGTTCTGCGCCCGATATCCCGCGCTTTCATCGCGTCACACATCCTCACATAAACTACAGACATCACTGGACACATTCTTATTATTTGTAAGACTGCCTGTAAGGGGAGCCCACGGAGTACTATGGGGGCCTCATATGCAGGGCAGTATGGCCGATACTCATGTAAGGGGCCCAGGCAGCCTGGGGGGCCCATCCGGGTCCCTTACATGACTATCGGCTGACAGCGAAGGGCGAGGAGGCTTGGCCCTAGCAGCGCAGGGCCCCAGCATTGCCGCTCCAGCAACTTTGAGACAAGCTGGGGCCCCATCAGCGACGCTGCTCGTCTGATGTCAGACTGGCGGGAAATGACGTCACTTCTGGCCGGTCCGGTGGCAGAGGAGGCCATGTGTGCAGGTAAGAGGAGCGAGGAAGGAAAGGAGGGATGCAGCCCTGACCAGCCCACCTGAGACCCCTCTGCAGGGTCACTCTCAGGTTGGTCCTGCGTCCAGCGGCGCGGTGGGGCCCCCGGCCTAAAGCCGTGTAAGGGGCCCCAAAATTTCTGATGGCTGCCCGGCCCGTATGCCCAGGCCACCTCTTTAATGACCACATCTGTATTCTTCAGCTGAAACCTCAGACTTGTCAGCGGAGACGGATGGGGAGCCATGTAATGATCCTTCTTCTAAGTGCAGCCATCAACGTGTGACAATCGGCGTGCGTGGCCGCTCATGGCGAGGAGGGTTTGTTCTCCGGGGCGGCTCGCCGTACATTTCACTTACCTGCTCAGCTGTGAGCGGCCATCAGGAATTGTTCATTGAGATGGAAAGTTCCGGAATGTACAGAGATACGGGATCATCTCCGCTGATGGAAACTGACTGCCAAATTGTCACAAACAAAAATAGCTCGAAGCACAATTTGGAATCCCGATCAGCCCGGCAGGAAAGACGCGGAGTAATAACAAGCGGAGAGAGCGGGCGGTCCGCAGGCGGCGAGCCGGGGGCCATTACAAGCTTCCGCACATTCACCGATCGGCGCGCATCTCACAAAAGGGCCTTAACAAGGCGACACCTTGAGGAGGACACGCCAATGGTGACCCGTGAGTGGAGCTCAACAACGGGAGTCTGTCAGTTGGCTTCATCTACGGCGAGTCAGTTGTGTGACGCCCAGAGGAGGCCGCGTTTTCCAGGATGACAGGTGAGCTGGAAGTCTGGAGGACACGACCCGTCCTATGAGAGTCTTACAGCTGGTCACACATGTGACAATTTGCACCCAACCATTCCAAACCACCCGAGAATCACAAATACCATCACAAGCAATCACCAGAAAGGAAGCAATCTGCCCCGCCCCCCATGTGTTCAGTCACCCGGAGGTTCAGGGAATGTGAAGCCAAAGCCGGCCAATGGATGGGCAGCTTCCTCCTGTCATTGAGTGTTGTTGGTAAGCAGAATGCTCAGGTTCTTTTCCTGAAGTGTGACCGGCTTGGATGAGACCTCAGGGGGCCCCATGACTGACACCATGATGAGGTCCCCTCAGAGGGCGCCATGTCTGACACCATGATGAGGTCCCCTCAGGGGGCCCCATGACTGACACCATGATGAGGTCCCCTCAGAGGGCGCCATGTCTGACACCATGATGAGGTCCCCTCAGAGGGCGCCATGTCTGACACCATGATGAAGTCCCCTCAGGGGGCCCCATGACTGACACCATGATGAGGTCCCCTCAGGGGGCCCCATGACTGACACCATGATGAGGTCCCCTCAGAGGGCGCCATGTCTGACACCATGAAGAGGGCCCCATGACTGACACCATGATGAGGGCCCCATGACTGACACCATGAAGAGGTCCCCTCAGGGGGCCCCATGACTGACACCATGATGAGGTCCTTGGCTGGTCCCTTATACGTCAGATGGAGGAGATCTGGCGGCAGCGATGACGACTGACTGTCAATAATACAAAAGACGCTTTATCTCCTCCAACAAATCGCCAGTTTTTTCCTCAACTTTGTGGACTTTGCGGAGTGTAAACTTGATGTGACTCCATTTCACACAGATGCTAATCCCTCCCCCTTTTGCTCCCTCTGTAAACTTCCATCGTCTCTTCCTGAAGCGGCCTCCACACATGTCGGACTTCTCCGGAATAATTGTATCCAGATAAAATAAAATCTCTGATGAAATAAGATAAATTAGGATGCATGATGAAGGCTCCGTCTCCCACCTCTCT
>NW_017308714.1:136998-137294 GCF_000935625.1 Nanorana parkeri
GCTTTTTAAGAATCTCCCCGAGTTGAGAGGCAGAGAATGGTGGTGTCTGGAGCACGATGGAAGACAGAGAGAGGAGCATCCTGGGAATATCCCCCCATCTGCTGCATAAACATGGCGAGTATCTTCAGGCGGAATGGAATATCAGAACGCACTTCAAAGGCAGCAAGGCGAGATTTCGGTGTCAGAACGCAGCTTTAAGCATTCTATGTTGCCTCCCTATTAAAGATGAACTTTTGTACCCTGTCAGACATCTTAAAAACGCATGAAACATAAGTTTGTTTGCTTTTCAAATACTC
>NW_017308714.1:137317-139129 GCF_000935625.1 Nanorana parkeri
GGAAAGATTAACATATCACCGGCCACAAAGGGGTGTCTACAGGCAACCTCTAGAAGGACGCAGGGGCTGCAGGGACCTGTGTGTGGAATTACTGTCTAAATATAGGTTTTCCTACACAGAAAGGTGAATAAGGCCATTCAATAATACTATGAAGATAGTCACATGGTTTTCCCAGGCCTTGGAACACCGAGGAGCCACACTGCTCTCAACCTCTTTGTTGAGATGGTGAAGAGTCCCAAAAGGACATCATGGAATTGTGTGGAATAAAGCGGAGCTGGGGTCATTAGCAATAGCAAAGCGTCCAAATGGGATTTAGTGGTTAGTGACAATGTTCTGCCAGAGAGAGATGAGATGGGAGAATGATGAGAAGATGGGGGGCTGGAAGGTAATGATAATGGAGGACTGAGCAAACCATGATAGGAGTTTGTTGTGTTGGGTGGTAAGATGGGTAACCCATTGGTGGTGGTGACATTCCATCACGATAGGAGGCCAGCATGGTGTGAGATGATGGTGATAGACGGAGGCTAGAACAGTAATGACATGTGTGACATCCAAGATAAAAAGGTGGACGGCATTAATATCACAGCGTCCTATCAATCATCCTACAGGAGAGATGAGGAGACAACGGTGGAGAACACTAGGAGATGTAGACATACCTTGTGAAGAACAGCTAGTAGACAGTCTAATGAACATGTCTTCATGGAGGACTATCACCAGAAGGTGTGAGGAAATGTCTAAAGTAACTGTGGTAAGAGTTGGAATCACATAGAAAGGTAGAGATATGATTCATTATGTCCAGGAGAGAGTATGATGGAGGAGTATTGTGTGGAAGGTGCTGAGATGATCCTGGATGGACGGTGGAGGATGTGGAGGAGTGATGATGATGGAGTATCGTGTGGGGTGTGAATGATGACACCGGATGGACGGTGGAGGATGGGGAGGAGTGATGATGGTGGAGTATTGTGTGGAAGGTGCTGAGATGATCCTGGATGGACGGTGGAGGATGTGGGGTGTGAATGATGATGGAGTATCGTGTGGGGTGTGAATGATGACACCGGATGGACGGTGGAGGATGTGGGGTGTGAATGATGATGGAGTATCGTGTGGGGTGTGAATGATGACACCGGATGGACGGTGGAGGATGTGGGGTGTGAATGATGATGGAGTATCGTGTGGGGTGTGAATGATGATGGAGTATCGTGTGGGGTGTGAATGATGATGGAGTATCGTGTGGGGTGTGAATGATGATGGAGTATCGTGTGGGGTGTGAATGATGATGGAGTATCGTGTGGGGTGTGAATGATGATGGAGTATCGTGTGGGGTGTGAATGATGATGGAGTATCGTGTGGGGTGTGAATGATGACACGGGATTTTGCCTGTCAGGTGATGTTACAGGATTGATATCTTTGATGGAAATGGGAGGATTTGGGCCTTCTGAAGATGTAATGGAGGTTTCCTGGGCAGAGCAATATATTTGGGGGTAGCAATTCTTGTCAGACGTATCCCAGAACTGAGGGATGAGGGCTGAGGGATGAGGGATGAGGGATGAGGGATGAGGGATGAGGGATGAGGGATGAGGGCTGAGTGATGAGGGCTGAGGGATGAGGGCTGAGGGATGAGGGATGAGGGATGAGGGATGAGGGATGAGGGCTGAGGGATGAGGGCTGAGGGATGAGGGCTGAGGGATGAGGGATGAGGGCTGAGGGGTGAGGGCTGAGGGATGAGGGCTGAGGGATGAGGGCTGAGGGATGAGGGCTGAGGGATGAGGGATGAGGGCTGAGGGATGAGGGCTGAGGGATGAGGGATGAGGG
>NW_017308714.1:141718-143499 GCF_000935625.1 Nanorana parkeri
GATCGTGGCGTAGGGATGAGGGATGAGGGCTGAGGGATGAGGGATGAGGGATGAGGGATGAGGGATGAGGGATGAGGGATGAGGGATGAGGGCTGAGGGATGAGGGATGGGGGATGGGGGTCATTGTCTAAGCTCCTCTTCTTGCTGGCATTGGCCTGCCTGTGGACAGCTGGAGGCAGGACGGGTTATTAGAAGTTGGACGCATGGAGTTTGGCAGACTTGGCAGGAAGTAATGGGGGTAGACGGGCTGAGGAGCGGCGGCGGGCGGGGGGATCTGGGCTGATGTGCAGATTTGTAGGCCAGTTTCCATGGTGACTGAAATGGGTGAGATTGGAGCCTTTTTTTAGGGGTGAGGAACATTATCATGCAGGAGGCGGCGTACAGACAAGAGAACGGGGTCAGTGAGAGTTCACCGGCGCCCTACGCTCCCTGCCGGGCCTTTTGAAGTCTTTGGAAGCCGCGGCACCTTATTAAACCATGTCGAATCCTCACTGATCAGGAACATCCTCCAACCGGCAGAGACCGGCTCAATCACCACATTTCCCATTTGTATTATTCATTATATCGGCTCGCAGACACCCGTGCGACATCTCTCATTGAAGGCAGTCATGTGGACGTTACCGCGGCCAACCGGGGAGAAGGCGAGAGATACCAGGCCAAGCGCCGCCAGGGGCCACAGAGGCCAAATGTGAAGAGTCCACCGTTCCTGGTAACGGCCTTGTCACTTGTGATCATGTCAAGTGGGGAGATCAGGGCGGCATGCAACTCGCCCAGACATGGGGCGCACCTAGCGTTGCCACCGGTCCGGGATTCACCCGGACGGTCCGGGTTTTGGATGCTGTGTCCGGGATTCATGGCAGCTGAGACCCGGACACAAGATGTCAGGCAGACGGGGCAACCAAAATTAAGATCGGGGCTACTACCCCCCCCCCACTGAAAGTGGTCTCACCTGTGATATTTGCATATGAATAAGCCGCAACTTATTCTCCCCAAACAATGTCTGCGCGTCGCTGGAGTGTTCCGGTTTCGCTTGAAGAAAAGGTGGCAACCCTAGGCGCACCGAGCCAGTAGGGGCCAGGCTGAGGTTGTCACCCCAACTCTGAAGAATGGGGGGCAGCAAGGCAACCACTAAAAGTCATCAAATGAGAACCTGTTTTATCATGGTGTCATTGATCCACCCACACTACCAAAGAATGAACAGCCAATAGGAGCACAGATAGAGACAGCAAAGGGATGAAGATGATAAAAGGTTTCCTGGATGAAGAGACTTAAGAGTAAGGTGAGAGTTCTGGACAGGAAAGGGTCAACCATGCGCCCACAGACCATCACAAAAGATCCAGACAGGACAGGAAGGGGTTAATGAGGGGCCACGAGGTGGAGATCAGGGCAGGAAGGGGTTAATGAGGGGGCCACGAGGTGGAGATCGGGACAGGAAGAGGTTAATGAGGGGCCACAATACAATACAGACCGCGCATCGCGTACAATACAGACCGCGCATCGCGTACAATACCGACCGCGCATCGCGTACAATACAGACCGCGCACCGCGTACAATACCGACCGCACATCGCGTACAATACAGACCGCGCATCGCGTACACTATACAGACCGCGCATCGCGTACACTATACAGACCGCGCATCGCGTACAATACAGACCGCGCCGTGTGTGTGATAGAGACACATGTTCATCGGATTCATCTGAACTGCAAAAGCTCAGATTACACACCAAGCTGAATGGGCCATAGCAGTGACTCCTCCCCAATATTACTTTTGGGGAGTTC
>NW_017308714.1:146978-149898 GCF_000935625.1 Nanorana parkeri
GGGCGCAGTGCTCCGGGGGATGGGAAGTCTTTCAATCAGAATGGACAATATGGAGCTAAACTGACACGAAACTCATCACCAATTCCTTCTGAAATCATCTGTCATTGTGAGACCATGAACTCATCACCGGGCTCCTGGGGGCCACAGCCACGCCAATACATCCCAATGCTTCTGGGGGGCCACAGTGAGGCCAAAACATCACAGCGCTCCTCAGGGGCCACAGCCATGACAATAAATCACTGTGCTACTGGGGGGCCACAACAGGGGCCAATCCAGAGGAAAGCCGCACAAATCTGCTCTGGTGTCTCCTCGTTACACTTGTGAGGCTCCTCGGGGGACAGACAGATGATTGTACTGTGTGCTCATCCTCCGTGACAGCCGGCGTGACTCCGCACCATAATGAAGAGGAGGACAGATGAGTCCTGAGATGTGTCTGTTCAGGAAGAGACGAGGTGTCACCAGACTCCGGGGACACCAGAGGGGGATCAGACATGGACTATCTGCCCTCCCTGGAGCCCAACAAGTCACCATCGTCTCCTCCTCATCATCTTCTCATCATCTCCTCCTCATCATCTCCTCATCGTCTCCTCCTCATCTCCTCATCATCTCCTCATCATCTCCTCATCATCTCCTCATCATTGTCTCATCATCGTCTCATCATCGTCTAGTCATCATCTCCTCCTCTTCTCATCATCATCTCCTCCTCATCTCCTCCTCCTCATCTTCTCATCATCTCCTCCTCCTCATCTCCTCATCATCTCCTCCTCCTCATCTCCTCATCATCATCTTCTCATCATCTCCTCATCATCTCCTCCTCATCTCCTCCTCATCTCCTCATCGTCTCCTCCTCATCATCTCCTCATCGTCTCCTCCTCATCTCCTCATCATCTCCTCATCATCTCCTCATCATCTCCTCATCATTGTCTCATCATCGTCTCATCATCGTCTAGTCATCATCTCCTCCTCTTCTCATCATCATCTCCTCCTCATCTCCTCATCATCATCTTCTCATCATCTCCTCCTCCTCATCTCCTCATCATCATCTCCTCATCATCTCCTCCTCATCTCCTCCTCATCTCCTCATCATCTCCTCATCATCTCCTCATCATCTCCTCCTCATCTTCTCATCATCTCCTCCTCATCTCCTCATCATCTTCTCATCATCTCCTCATCATCTCCTCCTCTTCTCATCATCTTCTCATCATCATCTTCTCATCATCTCCTCCTCCTCATCTCCTCATTGTCTCCTCCTCATCATCTCCTCATCGTCTCCTCCTCATCATCTCCTCATCATCTCCTCCTCATCTCATCATTTTGCTCATCTTCTCCTCATCTCCTCTTCATCTCCTCATCATCATCTCCTCATCATCATCTCCTCCTCATCTCCTCCTCATCTTCTCATCATCTCCTCCTCCTCATCTCCTCATAGTCTCATTGTCATCCCCTATCATCTCCTCATCATCTCCTCCTCATCTCCTCCTCATCTCCTCATCATCTCCTCCTCATCTCCTCCTCATCTCCTCCTCATCTCCTCCTCATCTCCTCCTCATCTCCTCCTCATCTCCTCATCATCTCCTCCTCATCTCCTCATCATCTCCTCCTCATCTCCTCCTCATCTCCTCATCATCTCCTCCTCATCTCCTCCTCATCTCCTCATCATCTCCTCCTCATCTCCTCCTCATCTCCTCCTCATCTCCCCCTCATCATCTCCCCCTCATCATCTCCTCCTCATCCCCTCATCATCTCCTCCTCATCTCTTCATCATTTCCTCATCATTTCCTCCTCATCCCCTCATCATCTCCTCATCATCTCATCATCTCCTAGTCATCTCTTCATCATTTCCTCATCGTCTCTTCATCATCTCTTTAGCATCCTCTCATTGTCTCCTCATGTCCCCTCTATGTTTCCTTATCTCCTCATCATATTCTCATCATCTCCTCATAGTCTCATTGTCATCCCCTATCATCTCCTCATCATCTCCTCCTCATCTCCTCATCATCTCCTCCTCATCTCCTCCTCATCTCCTCCTCATCTCCTCATCATCTCCTCCTCATCTCCTCATCATCTCCTCCTCATCTCCTCCTCATCTCCTCATCATCTCCTCCTCATCTCCTCCTCATCTCCTCATCATCTCCTCCTCATCTCCTCATCATCTCCTCCTCATCTCCTCCTCATCTCCTCATCATCTCCTCCTCATCTCCTCCTCATCTCCTCATCATCTCCTCCTCATCTCCTCATCATCTCCTCCTCATCTCCTCCTCATCTCCTCATCATCTCCTCCTCATATCATCTCCTCCTCATCTCCTCATCATCTCCTCATCATCTCCTCCTCATCTCCTCATCATCTCCTCCTCATCTCCTCCTCATCTCCTCATCATCTCCTCCTCATCTCCTCATCATCTCCTCCTCATCTCCTCCTCATCTCCTCCTCATCTCCTCCTCATCTCCTCCTCATCTCCTCATCATCTCCTCCTCATCTCCTCATCATCTCCTCCTCGTCTCATGGAGGTCATGTTACCAGAGTGACAGATGATGGACTTTTCCCATCAAGCTGATGACCTTCTGGTGGCACCTCCGGCATCTCATGCTGGTCCTCCAATACGATCTTTAGCCGGCCGGCTACGCGGGGCAATGAACATGGACCCCACCGGACTCATCCTGCACCACATGGGAGCGTCATAGGGATGAGGATGACAGCACGGAGTCCTTCCCTTTACCATCCAGGCTGCTCCATTATTCTAGGTCGGGAAAGGGTTAAAGCTGCAGCCAGAGACTGACTCACTCCAAGTGCTGCAGGACACAATCCACCTGGGGCAGGTCTGAGCACGTTCCTCTGCTGCCACCTTCTGGTTTATATGAGCATTGCATATGGGGAGACGTGTAATTCCTTGCCTGAAATTATACAAAATATTTGGGGTAT
>NW_017308715.1:0-240 GCF_000935625.1 Nanorana parkeri
AGAGCAGACAGGTGCCCAGGGCCGGGCACAGGGGAGGGGGCACAGGGGAGGGGGCTCACTCCTGACTGGTGAGGAAGCCTGTCAATCATCCAATCGGCCAATCAGCGGGAGAAGAGATCAGAATGAAGCAGATGACTAGGCTGTGACATCTGCTCTATTCTTCTGCCCTCTTCTCTCGCTGATTGGCCGATTGGATGATGACAGGCTTCCTCACCAGTCACTCCTGACTGGTGAGGAAGC
>NW_017308715.1:264-20863 GCF_000935625.1 Nanorana parkeri
CACTCCTGACTGGTGAGGAAGCCTGTCAATCATCCAATCGGCCAATCAGCGGGAGAAGAGGTCAGAATGGAGCAGATGACAGAGGAGGTCGCGGCCATCTTGCTTCATTGAAGACGCGATGGAGGTCCTGTGTGCGGCGGATTCGGGTCCCTGAAGATGGCGGACGCGGCACAGGTACTCGTTTTATGTATCAGAGTATTTGCACGAGTACGAGTACTCATGCAAATACTCGGTATCGCGGCCGATACCGATGCTTGTATCGGTATCGCGGCCGATACCGATGCTTGTATCGGTATCGGTGCATCCCTAGTAATGATGTTATTGGACCGCAGCTGTGGCTCTGGCTTCCCTTTTAGGAGGAACGGGTATCAGATTGCAGCTCTCCCTCTGATGCCGTAATGTGGATAAGGCTGGGAGGGAGCTGCTTCACATCACGCCCCGTTAGCAACCTGTTAACCCTGTGTATCAACTACAGGGTAAGTATGGAGGGTATGATAGTGAGCAAGTATGGTAGTTCAAATAAGCATAGGATTAGTATGTAGTTTAACTGGTATCAAGCAGACAGTGCACATAAGCATAGGATTAGTAGGTAGTTTAACTGGTATCAAGCAGACAGGTTCAATGGCATATGATTTGGAGGCAGAATAACTTGTATCAAGCAGACAGTGCACATAAGCATAGGATTAGTAGGTAGTTTAACTGGTATCAAGCAGACAGGTTCAATGGCATATGATTTGGAGGCAGAATAACTTGTATCAAGCAGACAGTTCAATTAGATTTGAAGGAAGTGCGGTGGATTTCTCAACCATAGCCATACAGCTATGGCTGGTATACTTGCAGTTTGTGGAACTCCCTATAATGGGAGAGGGTCGCTGCAGCACGCCTTTCCTTCAGTGCTGGTGGGTTCCTGGAGTAGCAAGTGGATGCCGGTTTGATCAGCGTCCTGCTTCAACAATAGTGGGACGCCGATCAAATGGTGGACCGCGGCTTTATGCCGGCTGCTCGAGTGAGTGGGCGGAGTCTTGAGGCGCGCCTGCGCAGTGATAGCGACGGACGCTGTCCGAGAGTGGGAGGAGCAACACGGTGCGCCTGCGCAGTGGCGCGGACGGATCGTGTTCCCGGCCGAGGGGAGATACGAGTGTCACAATAGCATAATGAAAGCGTGACATAAGGAAATCTGATTGTACAAACGTAAAGGAACCAAGCCAATCACAGTCTCAATCAGAAAACCATTAATAAGAAGGTATAATGGTTAGTGATGAGCTGAACACCTCCCGGTGGGAGGGTGCTTTTCCAGGGTTGCCCCTGGAAAAGCACTTTGTCCCCATGCCGATGGGGAGAAGGGCCTCTTCCCTATTGGTTGTGGGGGTGCGGGCAGAGGGCTTAGTCACATCAGGGTACCCCTTTAATAAAGGGGCAACGAGATGTGCCCCCCCCCCCCTTGTGAATGAGTAAGACTTTTGAAAAAATCCTTTATTTGGAAAAAAAACAAAAGACATGTTTTCAACATGTCTTTTATTTATTTATTTTAAAACAAAAATGGATCCACCAACGTAATCCAAGTTCAATCACTATGTCCAGCGTTCTCCACGACGGCGACAACTCAACGAAATAAAACAAGAAAAAATAAATAGAAATAATAAAGAAAAAAAAAACAACGGCCTTCGTTGACGTACTCCCGACACAGAATGGCATTTTTGACAGATGCCAGCAAAATATAAACAATTGGGTGGAGCTAGTGGTGACAGCTCCATCCAACTGTGTACAGTTGTACGGCATCTGACCGGTGAGCCATGATTGGGCAAAGTCTTGCACCTGATCCGCGCAGTGCCCGCCAAACGCCCTGACAGTTTGTGTGTTCGCCGAACACACAAACTGCCGATGTTCGAGTCGAACTTACGTTTGACTCGATCATCAAGCCCGTCACTAATCATGGTAACAGATTGCACCTCTAACGCAGGTGTGTGCACTAATAGTTGGCAATCTGCGGGAGGATGCCAAAGCAAAAAGGAATCCAAAGAAACGGGTAAACTCCCCTAGACATAATGGAAGGTGAAAGAAGAGAAAGTATAGGAGGAAATAAAGGAAAGAATGAGAAGATAAAGAAGAAAAAAGAACAACAAAGGAGAAAAGAGAAGAGGAGAGGGTCACATGAGTGTCTCGCAGTACACTAGACATCTTCTCATTGATCAGCATCGAGTTCATGCGAGAGCGGACTTCTGCAAAAGGGACCCTGAGGGGCTTTCCAGCCCTGGCGATCATCTGCTTCGCAGCCAAAAAGAGGTAGGTTAGTAATGTCTATTGAGAGGAGAAAAGAGCAGGAATTTTACGAACCTTACAAACCGGAACATGAAAAAGGGAAAATACCAGGCCAAATACCCTGGACCAAAATGAAGTCAGTTTAGGTCATGTCCACCAAACATGAACATCCCCCAATTGATCACAACCCTTAAAACATCTGTCATTATATGTCGGGATTACCTTAGCTATCCGTGCTGGAATCCAGCACCACCTCATAAGGACCTTGTCGGAAGATTCAAGGATCAAGGTGTTAAGTAAACACTTAGGTACACGAGACCAGATGTTGTGCCAATTCCTCTTTCGAGGGTAATGGACATAGTGGAAAGGTCTGAATTCCATTTGTTAACATAAAACAGAGAGAGAGAACCAGGTGGAGAGTTAAGGGTCGAGTATAAGGAGGAGATGATACCTGGGGCCCCAGGTGTATGAAGGCATACACTCTCAAATGTTTTTTTAATGTAAGGGGGTCCTGGACCTCTCAGGAGAGATCAGGACAAGGTCACAGTTGGGAATTCCCAAGCAGACCCATACTGGAGTATCCGTAGTAGTTTGAAGTAGAGAAAGTTGAGCAATATGGGCTGCCCTGTAGTACATGTTTCCCAACCCGCCCTGAAGCTTATGGGTATATAGAGTTGCACGGGGGATACCTGGTCTTTTTTTTCCTCCAGATATAATTCAGAACTCGGGTTTGAAGGACACAGAGAAGGAATTGGGGTACTCATACTGGCAGCACATGAAATAGAGACGTTTTGAAAGCAAGGACATCTTGATGACCCTACCAATTCAAGAGATAGATGGGGCACCCCAAGACTATAGTAGGGAGGAAAGGTGGCACAACAAAGGAAAATAATTCACTGAGAAAAGCGAAGTGTAGGAGGCCATAAGGTGTATCCCCAGGTAGGGGAAAGAGGAAGAGGTCCAGTGGAAAGGAAAGTTGGAACATAATTGGATCAATGGGGCAGAGGCAAGGACACTTTCATGGCCACAGACTTGTCTGGATTGACCACAAGGTCCGAAATAGAGGAAAACTGATTCAAAATACGCTGTAAATTAGGAAGAATAAGAAGGGGGTTGGTAAGAATGAGGAGAGCATCGTCTGCAAACAAACTAATTTTGTATTGCTGACCCGCATTAGAAACAACGGAAATGTTGGGGTTGCTCTTAATCACCATGGCCAATGGTTCCACCGCCAAGATAAACCAGATTTGTGAAAATGGGCATCCCTGTCACGTTCCCCTCGCAATAGGAAATAGGGTGGACCGAAACCCAGAGTATTGGACCAAATCAGAGGGCGATGTGTACAGAGCATCAATCCATGCCAAAATGGAGTCCTCGACCCCCACACCCTCAAAGCATAGCGGTGGTAGTCCCAAGAAAGGGAGTCAAAAGCTTTGTAAATATCGAGGGACAGCAGGAATCTGGGACAAACCAGGGACAAACCTAACCTGGTCCCGATGTACTAAGGATGTCAAGAAGACATTAATATGGGTGCTCAGTATTTTGCCCAAGATTTCACATCAATGTTTAAGAGGGAGATAGGTCGGAACTGTTGTGGATCATGCGCATCCTCAGAAACCTTAGGGATCATAGATATAGAAGCTTGGAGGGAAAAATAGGAAAAGGTAGGCCCCAGATTTAAGAGCATTTAAACAATTGGTTAGATAAACATAAAGGACAAGGACATTGGCACACTTCTTGTAATAAAAAGCTGAAAAACCATCTGGACCAGGGGTCTAGAGAACTGGAGAGACTTAATAGCTTTGAGGGTTTCAGCTTCGATAATGTCACTGTCAAGGGATAAACAGGCCTCTTTAGGAAGAGGAACCAGAGATAAGTTGCAAAAGAACTGGTCCACGTCGTCTACCCTAAAAAGTGTGGAGGAAGCATAAAGTGAGTTCAAAAAGTCTGCAAAAATTCCAACAACTTTGGAGGGATTGAAAGTTAGGGTCCATTGGTGGGTTACATAGTTACATAGTATTTGAGGTTGAATAAAGACACATGTCCATCAAGTTCAACCTATTGTGTGTATATGTATGGTCCTACTGATGTGTAGTATGTATAGGTATCGGTGTGTTCTCATTCTTAAAAGTACTTGTACCCCTGTATATTACGGTCTATGAGGAAATCGTCCAATCGCCTCTTGAATGATTCCACACTCTCAGCCAAAATCACAGCTTGTGGCAGCGAGTTCCAGACCCTGACTGATCTAACTGAGAAGAAACCCCTTGGCCCCTTGTGCTGAAATTTTTTCTCCACTAATTTTAGGTGGTGGCATCTCGTCCTTGTCATCAAGTTAATTGTAAAAAGTTTGCTGCTAATATTGCTATCCCTGGTAAACATTTTGTACATGAAAATCATGTCCCCCCTTAATCTCCTCCTTACTTCCAATGAGAACATATTTAAATTTAGTAGCCTGTTCTCATAGCTCATGGCATCCATCCCCTTTATGAGTTTGGTCAACTCCTCTAGACTCTTTCCAGTTCAAGGACATCCTTTTTGTTCACTGGTGCCCAAAACTGGACCGCATACTCCAGATGAGGCCGAACCAGTGATCTATAAAGTGGCACAATTATAGACTTAATTAATGTGGACAAATTATGTTGCGCTTGGTTGTGAATACTACACCTCTAATTAGTGTCCTCCTATGTGACATGAAATTTAATTATTTGGTGGAAACGGTAATTTTTAATCCCGTGTTGTAAGTGAAAAATATTTTCTTCAGTGTTCCCTAATGATTTTTTGTTATATAATACAATAAGCAAAAATTATTAAATTAATGAACTTAACCTGTGTTTTATTTAGTCTTTTGTTCTATCAGTGTTCAATATTTGCGTTTGGGATGTGCAAAAACATTTTTTTAAACCGTGTGGTGAGGTCTCATGTGCCCCACTTTTCACCTATATTGTGGTTGTGCAACGTGATTGTGCTCGTGGGATCAATGCCTATGTAGCTTAGGTAAGAAACTTTATGACGATTAATTACATGAATTGCATCAACCGATAAAAGTATCTCTGATTACACAGCTATCTAACTCAGAGTTCTGGGAGTAGTAGTAGCCTAGATGGATACAAAACAAATATAACATTATTACGCCTCGCAAATGACAGCTGGACTGAACCAGCCATGATTTCACGGCTGGCTCTGCCCAGTTGTAATGACAGATCAGCATCCCCAAATGACCTGGGGACACTGATCTGTCATTAGACAATAACAACTGACGTTTCACCTCCAGCTCCGCCCAGTTGTTATTCATTGGCCAATAGGAAACAGTTGGGTGGAGGTAGCTGTCACTGCTAGCTTTGTCCAATTGTTTTTTTTTTTTCTTTTTATAAAAGTTTTTTTTTTAAAATCATTATTTATTAATAATTTTTTTTTTTAAATGCAACTTTTTTTCCCCATCTTTTTTCCCTATTTGCTATTCTGCTCGGTACCGCAGAGGTACCGAGCAGAATAGCCGAGCCGAATGCCGCCACGTGTTGGATCGACTGAGTTGAAGTCCTTCTGCACTTTGGCTCAGCCAAAATCAACCGTACTGAGCCGTAGTGAATAGCCGAATGTTGTTTGACTCACTTCACTACGACTCGGTTATTCACTCGGCTGCCTTTGTCAGCTTTGTGAATAACCCTGTTAGAAAGCAGATGTACTATACTGCCACTTAACATGGAGGCAGCGTTAGGGCAGGTGTTGCTGTCAGAAGTGCCCATTGGAAGGGGTGAGAGCACCACAGATGTCATTTCTATTTACTGCTACTGCTTCATTAATCTGTTTCTATGTGTATTTTTATACAGGTGCTGGTGACAATTCCACAATGTTTGGAAATTCTTCTGCTATCTCCCCATCGGCAGGATTGGGTGAAAAAAATCAAATATGTAATATTTGATGAGGTATGCAGCATTATAGAATAAATAATGTATGTGCTGAACAAAAACAATATTATAAAATGCATTGTCACCCAGTGGCAACTAAGTGTCTGCAAGAATAAAACAGGAATGTGACATAATGGCAAGGTTGGATTTACCATTAGGCACAGTAGGCATATGCCTATAGGTGGCTGAGTAAAAGAGGGGTCTTCTCCTTTATTTTTATGAGCCAACATCTGTAGAAATACTGTACAGCCATCTCATATAAGTTTGTCTATTCATTGTCACAATATTTAATGCCTAGTTAGGAGTAAAACAAGAAAACGTTAGGAAAAAGAGATGATCCTAGAGGTTGTGTGCTGCTTTAGGTGCCAACTGTTGTTTGCCTATAGCCTCCAGTGATAGAAATCCAGTACTGCATTAAGCTGGCCATACACCTTACAATTATCTGCAGATTTTCTGTGGTCAGATGGAAAAGGTGCAACAGATTCCTCTATCTACACTTAAAGGGGTTCTCCCGTTTTTTTGCCTATATCTACTGCTATCAAGCAGTAGATATAGGCAAACAGTTTTAAAAAAACAGCGGTTTAAACTTACCTTTTTTTCTTTGCGCGCTCCCGCCCGAGAAAACGAAACTATTCGGGCAGCCGCAAAGCATCTTGGGGCGGGCGCATGCGCAGTTCGGATTCTCGGCCGGGAGACGGGCAGAGACGCTAGGTAAGTGTATGGACGCATGCACCCGCATGCAGACACCGCTGGATCGGAGAGACAGAGCAGTCAGCACTGGATTGGAGAGCCGCAGCACCCCTGGAGGGACACATGAAAACCTCAGGAAAGAAGAAGATCGGAATAAGAGACATCATTTAAGGTAAGTGCTAACATTAACATGGGGGGGATAGAGCCACTGTAAGTAGAACGAATCATCTGTGCAAGAGATAATCAGCCAGTTAAGAGATCACCAGCATTGGGCCCCTTTCACAAAGGCTTTCTGATCAGGTCTGTCTGTCAGTTTTCAGGTGGATTTAATCGGAAAGCCGAGTGTAAAGGTGCCCATACACCTTACAATTATCTGCAGATTTTCTGTGGTCAGATGGAAGAAGTGCAACAGATTGGCCCAGGTGGAGATTACTCTATCCACACAGTTAAGTGTAGATGGAGGAATCTGTTGCACCTTTTCCATCTGACCATAGAAAATCTGCAGATAATTGTAAGGTGTATGGCCAGCTTTAGTCTATGGGCAGCCAGAGCTAAACGGACGTGCATCTGTTTACATTCAATTACCCCCTACTCTATCCAGTTCTGGAACAGAGTTCCATTTTGGCAGACTTCCCATAGACCTAACATGGGTCCGGTATGTTCAGTTTTTTTCTCCATTGCAAGATGGAGGTGAAAACTTAACAGACACGGTGTCACAACAGTGAGATCCGTTCCAAACTGCTCCGATCAGCGGGGGATCCGTGCTGATTGCAACTGACAGGCACCCGTACAAAAGAAGCCTTATATGGCTGAGAGACTGTTGCTATAAAACAGTACATTGATTTTTTTACTTTGTGGTCAAAAATGTTGTGATTAAAATTTTTGTCTGATATGTTTATAATGCAAGGTACACTGCTTGGGAGGAGAAATTGGCGCAGAAGTCTGGGAGCACCTACTAGTCATGATTCGCTGTCCATTCTTGGCTTTATCTGCCACAATTAGTAACCCAGAGCACCTCACCGAGTGAGTATATATGAATACAGCCTATTATAAATATGAACTCCGTCTGGGGTAGTACCAGGACTGCCCGGGCCCCATAATTTACAGGGGAGCTTTTGTCTGGAACGGCAGGCAGGAGACCAGAGGCACTCTTGGTGGCAAGGGTGGACTGGACCAGGGGACTGCATTGAAAGCAGGGCTGGCGTGAGTGTAAGGCATCCTGAGGGCAGTGGGGGGAGAAGGTGGGCGGTGATTGCCGGATCTGCAGAGCACACAGGTCGGAAATGCATGGCTGGGGCCAGTAGAGGGGAGGAGCTGATGAAAAATCTGATGACGGGAACAAAAAAAAAACTGTATTGAGGAGACCAGTAGGAAATCTAGACCTTACCTCCCAATTATTAGGTAAAAACTAAGTTGATTGTTGCAGATGGAGGGGATTTGCCCACCAGCAGGTGCCACCCCTGTCATTTGTATTGTTCCTAGTTCCCTACTCTTGCAGGTGGTGATATAACCCATCGTTAAGATATATTGATCATCTGTGTCCTTTAATGAATGAAATAATACACAGATTTGGGGTTTATAGACATTTTAAGCTCTTTGCTCAGAGTTCAGAATTAAAACTTGAATCACAGCTCTAAATATTATTTCTCAGCTTTTTTTTGCATTTGCTTTTGTATACAGTCTTTACCTATTACCTCTGCACTTTTATCTCTCACAACTTTTATCTCCATGTTTTGATTAGCTGTAAACCACAAAGTTCATTGGCAGTACCAAGTATTCTATCAGTACTGATTACAGCACAGTCAGGACCGGATTTACTCTCCCTGCTGCCCCAAGGCCAGGTTCCACAATGTGCCCCCTCCCCACTAACCCCCAACACCCCCCCATGGAGAATGCCAACCAGATAGCAGGGGTGGCAGGGTTGTTTGAATTTTTTATGGTTCTTTTTTTTAATCATTTTTTAAATTTTTTTTACATTTTTATTTTTGTTATAATTTTTTATTTAATCATTTTCTTTTTTTATTACTTTATTTTTTAATGTAATTATTATTACTTATTATTTTTTACTTTTATTTATGTAAATTATTTTTTTATCAATTTTTTTCACCTAACTATATTGCTATCACACATACAGCTCTCCATCCTGAAGACGTTGGTGGCCAGCGAGGAGAGGACGGAGCCGGGAGGACGCAACCAGCATAGAAGGAGAGAGGTAGGGAGGACGGGCAGTCTGATTACAAGTGATCTTGGCAACATCACCAAGATCACTTGTAAAGAAACAAGTGGTTTCCCCCGTTCTACATTTAGCCCTGCTTGTGCAAAGCAGGGCTAAATGTAGAAAACAAATAACCACCCGCCACCCGGAACTGTATGTTTCGGCGTTAGGTGACTTCAAACCTGTGCCGCCCCTCTGCTCCTTGCCGCCCCGGGGCCGGGCCTCGGTGGCCTTGTCGGGAATCCGGCCCTGAGCACAGTACAGTATAGTTTGGTCATTGGATTTCATTTTGAAATTCTGATTTCAGTTCCCCTTCAGTCCTCAAACTATTAATTCATTTATTATTTGAAGTATTTTGCACAGAAATGAAGTGTAGCTGTAACTGATTCTTTACTATTCAGGTGGCTTCGATCGGTCAAAAAATACTGGCAGCTAAATAATGAAAGGGAATCTAGTCTTGTGACAAATCCACCACAAAAGGAAAGACAGAATAAACCGCTAAAACCAGAAAAGAAGTCATACAGAGTTCGACTAGGTAATTTGTGTAAAACAATGGCTTTTATTTATACATGATATTTGAAATAAAGTAGTGTACAATTAGGGTGATGGACCTGTTTTCTATCTGCCTCTTGTTTTATGCTCTTACTCTGCAAAGTTTATATACAGTAGGCACACTTTTCTAAACACTTTGCCATGTTTCTTTGCCATGTCATTTCCAAGTAAACAATTTCTGTAATACATGAAGCAAGATCAAAGCCTTGAGCAGACACTGAAACAAATCACTGAATATTGAAGAATACTGCTATTTGCAAATACTCCACAGTAAAAATCAGTAATATTGTAGCCATCTATCATAGTTAGAGCCGATGTGTGACAATGAGACTTTGAGCGAACACATACCGTTGCTTACTCACTTCTCGACCATGTTCCCCTCTCCCCGCTCCGATCCACCACTGCTGACTGGCAGCACTACTGACTGCCTCTAGATAGGCAGAGCCAGCTGTCAATAACGCAGGTGGGTGGATCTCGACAGTAATGTCGGGATCCGTCCTGGCTGCGGCGGTCTCAGTATACAGCGAGCTGTAGCTTGCGATATACTGAGTTTTTGGGTGACGGGAGGACGCTAGTTTATATCCTACCTCGACCCTTAGGAGAACTTTGGGGAAAAACACTTACTCCATAGTTCTCCTTTAATTGCACACCCAATTATAAAAGAAATAATGTGAATTTATTTATTTGCATTTGAGCCTGCAAAGCATTGCACCCACGCTCAATGGATTGCTAGTGCAATGCTCAGGCTACTGCAGACTCTTCCTCTCAGTCGCTATCCATACTGAGGTACAGACTATCCATACTGAGGTACAGACTTTCAGTTACAGGGTGGGAAGAAGTTTCAATGAACTTCTAATGCAGTGGCATCACTGCACTTGTACTCTATTGAGAACTAAGAGTCCCTCTACCATGGTGGCTGGGAGAAATACATAGGCTTTTGCTGCTGACCTCTTGAAAAGTGCTGGCTGCCTGGCTGTCATGCTGATACAATGGCTTCAGTACTATCCAAGCTGCTGATCCAGAACATGTATACAAACCAAAGGTGTTGGCATTACATGCTGCATACTTGTTTAAGTATGAGACTACAAAAGCCATTAGTTTAGCATGACAAGCAGGCATCTTGAATGTTCAGAAGGTCAAGACAATGTACAGAAGAACACTGACAATGTACTTCTCTCACCACATGTCCTTCGCTAGGTGAGCACTCTTGCAGGCCAGCCCCACTGATATTTCCATTTTGTGTGTTCTGAAGTTGAGTGAATTACTGCCTTTACAATATCTCTCATGACAGTTTCTCAAAGTAAGCAAATCACTATAGAAAAATCTCACTAATATGAGCAATGTTATCCAATGGAGTCCACCTGAAACCCAGGTTTGTTGTATTGCTGCGTCTAGTTATTACTTACAGGATTATTCACTTAGCTTGCTTGCATGTTCGGTTGAGCCGAAGTGCAGAGGGACTTCGATTCAGCCGATCTAACATCTGGATCGGCTGAGCCGAAGCTCCGACAGCTCACTCGCTGCTGTTCGCCCCTATTCTCATAGGAGCCGAACGGCAGTGAGCGAATAGCCGAATGCCGCCGAGCGGCATTCGGCTTGGCTGTTCTGCTCATTTCCTCTGAGGTAGCAAGCACAATAGAAATAAATGTAAATTAAATTAAATTAGAAAAAGGTTTAACCACTTCAAGACCAGGTGTTTAGACCCCCTTCCTGGCCAGGCCATTTTTCAGTGTTCAGCGCTGCAGTCCTTTGACTGACGTTTATTCCGTCATGCAACGCTGTACTGAAATGAATTTTATACCATTTTTTGGGGACAGATAGGGCTTTATTTTGGGGGTATTTAATCACCACTGGGGTTTTTATTTTTTATTATAATTAGGAAAAAAGGCCCGGAGGCAGTTAAAAAGTATTTAAATCAATGTAAAAAAATAGAGAAATTAAACAAAGTTAAGAAAATAATAAGACATTTTTTAAACAAAATTAAAAGAAAAAAAGTTTAAAAGTAATGTAATTTAAAAAAAAAAATAGGAACAAGGGCCTCTTCCCCGCATTGGTTTTGGGGGTTCGGGCAGGGGGCTTATTCACATCAGGCTACCCCTTTAATAAAGGGGCACCCATATGCGGCCCCCCCTTTGTGAATGAGTAAGGGGTACTTGTACCCCTATCCATTCACTAAAAGGTTAAATAAAAACACCAGACTTTAATCAAAAATCCTTTATTTGAAAAAAAAACAAAAATTGATCCACCTACATAATCCAGGCTCAATCCAGCAGTGTCCACAACGACGACTCGACGAAAAAATAAAATGAAAAAATAAATAATGTTTAAACAACGCTGCACACTGACCCGACCGCACATGACGAGCTCCTGCCGCATAATGAAGCATCTGACAGATGCCAGAAAAAGGAAAACAATTGGGCGGAGCTAGCAGTGACAGCTAGCTCCGCCCAACTGTTTCCTATTGGCCGGCAGCTGCCAGAGTCTTCTAGCAGGTCCCAGCCAATGAATAACTGGGCGGAGCCGGCCATGACATTATGACTGGCTCCGCCCAGTTGTTATTGTTTAATGACAGATCAGTGTCCCCAGGTCATTTGGGGACCCTGATCTGTCATTACAACTTGGTGGAGCAAGCCATGAGATCACGGCTATCTCCGCCCTTCGACAGGTTGTTCTCCCTACTTTGGCTATCACTTCGGCTCAGTCGAGCTGAAGCATATGCCTTCAGCTTGGCTGAGCTGCACGGCTGCCTTCAGCTGCTGCACGGGCTATTGTGAATAGCTCGTACAGCAGCCCTTCGGTTCTAGTGAACCGAAGGGCGTAGACGGCTGAAGCGACCGGAAGGATCAGCCAAAGCTATGGCTGGATCCTTCGGCTCTTTAGTGAATAACCCCCATGGTGTTTCTATTTATGGGAGATTGGATGAGTTTCCTGGACAGCTGCACTCAACTGATTTCTCCATTCCCAGAAGTACTATTGGTGTGCACATTTTAGACTTATTTGAATACTGTTATGTAACCTTCCTGGCTGCCAGAGAGATAAAGGAACTAAGGTGCACCTTTATGGCATCTGGTATATTATTGCATATGATCTCTTGAAGTTTCTGCCTGAATCTAGTGTCACTGTTTGTATAATTATATAACTGTATTTTTTTTAGTCTGTTATGACAGGAGATATAACGACTTGGAGACAAACATTTGTTCTGTTAAAAATTCCAAGGTTACATTTGACCATTATCATCCATTTGCTGCCTTAACCATAGATCATGTAAGTATAATTGCAATTATTGTTTGCGTTGTAATTTTGTTCCAATTAACAAACAGTTTATGTACTTTTGGTGGTGTTTTTAATTTTCCTGAAAGAGTAGCAATAACATTCAATGAATCCTTAGCTATACTTTAGTATGCCTGGGAAAAATTAACTTGTAATTATTTTATGTTAATGGAATGCATGGCAATAAGTGAATGAAACAATCAATAACAACACTTGTTTACTACAAATAGGTGAAGAACTATGGAATTCCAAAAGATCTTACATGTTCTCCTCGAGAATGCATACAGCTATATGACACCATGGCGAAAGTATGGCCAACCTCTGCAAATATGAAGGTAAATAACACAGATATTTTAGATTAAAATCACTAACCATAGTTCCCTGGCACATCTTTGGACTTGCAGAACTCAATTCTACCTTGATTTAATGTTGGGCTGATGTACAATGACATCACCGCATGTGCAGTATGAGCCTCTGTGTGGGACACTTCAACCTGCAAGTATCATTGAGACAAAAGGGTTAGTGGGAGCCACCCAGTTCACAGTAACCATAGCTTCCAAAAATCACCCAGGGCTAGGTTATAGTGGTATTTGGAGCTCCATTTATTCTCTACAACTACACCTACGTAGTTTTGCCATTAAGAGTATAATATCAGAATTCTTCTTTATCTGTCTCTTTCTGTTCTAGAAATACATTGATTTAATCAATTCAACCTTATTACATTTCATTTGAGAAGAGAAGAACAATATAAAAAATGGCAAATTAGTAAAACAAAAACAAAAAAACACTTTAAGAAATATTACAAACCTAATTACAAATTACAAACCACAAAGCAGACATTTTCCTTAGTTCCAGCAGGTGTCTGTTGAAATACATCAGATTGCTATGTCTACAGATTATTATCCATCATCAGTCACTTCTTTGGTTATCTTCTGGTAGATCACAATGGACATGTCTACTCTCATTATGATACCTCTTCTCCCGAATGTCAACAAAGGGGTGGAACATGTCACATGATGTCACAACTCGCTCTGCCCCTTTGTTGACATTCAGGATCAGAGCTGTAATTTTGCGGCGGTGTTTATCGGAATCCGACGTGGCGGTGGGCTTCAGGAATTTTTTATTTCCGCTATTTGCCGGCCGTCATCCATCATGATTGACGTGGATATACATTGCTGATGACGTGATTGACCTTGGGATTACATTGATGGACATTTTGTCTAAATAAATTACCTGTCAAAAACCTGTTTTTTTATGGTGTTGTGTGTTTATTTACAATTTTACTGTGTATTTGGTGAGTGAGTAGGGGTACCAACTACCCCTTACTCTTTCACAAGGAGGGGGGCAGGATCTGAGTGCCCCCTTTATGAAAGGGGGCACCCAGATTCCTATAAGCCCCCCTGCCTCCCTGCCCGAAGACCCCCACAACCACCAGACCAGGGTTGTGGGAAGAGGCCCTTGACTTTCAGACCCGACATTCAGACCTGAATCCCGAAAAATGAAATAACAAAAAAGCAAAAACAATGCTGGTTTCAGCATGTCTGACTCCATGTGAATGCAGCCTAAAAAAGCACATTTCAAATTATTTCATTTTTGATTGCCTTTAGTCCAATGGCAGAACAAAAATGTAGTGCTTCTGAATTGTTTTTCCTTTATAACCTACATTGGCTAGATGTTTCCTTCAAAAAATATTCCATTGTCTGGTTATTTCCATGTCACTTATTGTCTCAGAGAGTGGCTCAAATTATTTGATGCTTCAGGAGACCTCTATGTCATTTATCAGATATTAAACAGATTGTTCTTTCTGTATAACCATATGAAACTGTTACTTGCCATTCTTCATTGTATATGGACTTTCTCCAAAAGTTCCTCTAATGTCACAGTACAGATAGCATGTGAAGGTGAGTCGTTTTTTTTGTTTTTACAATTCTCTGCAGGGTAGAAAGAGTTGGCTGACTATAAGTGATCCCCCTCCCCTTATTTTGTCTCTGGAGACAAATTTTGGGTGCCAAGCAAGTACTACGTTTTATCCTTGTTCAGCTGGTGCACACAAACTTATGACAAATGTGTTCAGACTGTAGTTTTAATATGAGGTAGTGAGTGCTTTGTCACCTATTTTTCATTCGTTTATCACATTAGCCACAAAACCAAAAATACATTTCGTATATCACAGGTATGTATTACATATGTCTCAAGTATACACTAACTATGCTAATTATTTGTTTAACTAAGTCTTTAGATCCAGAAGAGGATATACACCTGAAGGACAATATATTAATTACCAAAGATGATGCAAAAAAATATCAAGAGGCCCTTAAGAGTGAATTAGTTGACTGGATTGAAAAAGGACATTGTGCACAGGTAAGTTCTATCAATCATTTTATTGCATTTGGATGCTAAATTAACAGTCCTAACAGTGTGGAACAGTTTTAGCCACTATATCAGGCATGTAAAAACTGTGTTTATAGACTGCATGTAACAGTCTTGTTCCTTCTTTGCAGCCCTCTGTGTTTTAGTGGTAAAAAGAAAGAAACACCCCCCACTAAATTACACTTCCTTGGATAATTTTGCATCTAAACACATGAGTAAAAATGTTTTCTGTTTCAAATGCCGCCTTATGCATTGATGTATTTCTAGATCTTGATCCATCTGGGCAGTATGGTCACCTGCTGAACCAGCACAATCCACGGACAGCTCAACTTTCCAATAAGATAGAGGTTGAATCTAATGCAGTTTTACTTCTCAAAGTACAGTCCGTGATGGTAATGAGGTCTAAGCATGTCAAAATTGATTAGAACATTCCATCTTCATCTCATTCAACTTATTAAAATTCATCACTTCTAGATAGAAGTAAATCAGATCACCCATCAAATAAGTGTTGTTTAAGAGAGTCTTCAAAGTTTCACCAAGATGACAGAATGACAGAGTTGTGTATTCGGGCCTCCCTCCATGGCTGGCGTTAATTGGCCTAGGCTTAGCTGTTTATTGGTACCAGTCATAAAACTTTAATGAAAAGACAACAGTCCGCACACTTAACCAATTCAGCTCATCTTCTACAAATCACCTGGTCTGATTACAAAGCAATGCTTGGTATCTCCTTCAAGCTAATAAACTAAAGTTCCAATCTAACATAATATTTGTGACTCCAGACCTTGGGGTGCTACCTTTATTATTGAATTTGTATATAGCTACGTCTCTTCAAATGAAATCTGTACATAATAAACTTGATTGGTTTAGCAGATCCAGAGGCCTAAATACATACATTAACCCTTCTGAGGCAGCCATAACCCACAGAGTGGTAAAGTGTTATGTCTATCCAAAATGGGCAGTTTGGGAGGAGAGCGTAGAAGATCATAAATGCACAGCCCTACATGATTTTTCTTGATTGGACTAGGGGCCAGCTTAGTGTCACCCCCTAGGGGGCTGACAAAAAGCTGCTGCAGGAAGCAGCTAGGAAGCTCTTGTTGTAACGTTAAAAGAAGAGGATTGTGTACCATCAAAGAAGAGCTCCCCTTTAAAATCAAGAAGGAACCTTTGCAACCTACTAGACATGTGCGATTCGTTTCGTTACGAATCGAAATTCGTACGAATTTTCCTGAAATTCCGAATTTCGGAGCATCCGAAATCCGAAAACCTACTTGAGTAAGAGCCCTATCCAGACCTTTCTTCTGTTTCATGGTCTGGACTCTTCTAGAACACGCAAAAACCAGGACTTGTTAAGTACTCATTGTTTTCCCTATTTTTACTGTTGTTATATGTATCTCTCCTTTGTAAAAAAATGTTTTATTATTTTCCTGCACCATTTCTTTTATTAAAAATTATCTTTTGAAATCATTATGCTTATCTCTATGCTCTAAATTACAAATTAAAGTATCCTTGTCTCTACGAAGAACGCTATCCTATTGTAAAACCTGCCATATTCCTGTCTGAAAGGACAAACGCATCACAGGCATAGTTTACGTTTTTTGAATTGTCACACTATTTGCTGGGAACGTTGCATGTTTCCATTAAAACACATGGTGACAGCTACTCTTTAGGTGTGTAAAGAGCTAACTGCGGAGTTAATTAACCCCAGTGATGATCGATTTCAGTCTGCTGGTCTTAGATCGTTGTTCTGTGGGCTGGAAACGGTGAGGCTGAGAGTGGTATTGTCATTGCCTTGTGACGGTTCGGTTGGATCGGAACTGCATATAGTCAAGTGGTGATGACATACAGTGGGTTCGGACCATCCAGTACCATTTCACAGTGGATTGAATGTTTAGCAGTAATTTGAAAAAGCTTCCCAGCCTAATGTCTGCTATGAAGGGTAGCAGCTACATTGAGGGAACATGGAGAAGAAGTGAGGGTCATTCTAAAGACTGTACCAATCAGTCAAAAACAACATAGTGGGTAGGACAAAACAAAATATCCCTCTCTGGGATTATATATTGTACATTACAATTTTTACTATAATGTTAAGTTCCAAAGCACCATAATCTTTACCTGGAATTAAGCAAGTGTGGCCCTCAGCAAACATAATACAACCCCCCTGAAGAGTTAGTTCTCTCAAATCAGCCCACTTTGAGTTTGACAGCCTTCGGTATATTGCAAGCAATTAGTAACTTACCCTTGTTCTGTCTTTATCATGTTTGATCATTGATCAACTGTTGTATTACATGGACACATTAACAGTTTATTCTGAGCATACAGATATTAAAGGAATTTAATGTTATTTACTGTCTAAACTTAAATGAATAATTTTAAACCACCCCATAACTGGCATGTGTAGTTTAAAAGTCAGGTGACTCCCTGTGCAAAATGGACATTTTTACAGTGCACATGCACATGAACACAGTACTTGTGTTTGCTGTGACTAATCACAGTGATCACAAATGTAGTAAACAAACAGCCCCCCCCCCCCCACAATTGCTGATCACCCAAGCAGATAGCTCTGCCATAGAAAGAGACAGACAGGCAGACAGGCTGCTGCATCAGTAAAGTAAATCTTTAGGAATGCAACAATACAATTTTTTCCAGACCGAGTATGCGTACTAGGGATGTCCTGATACCACTTTTTCAGGACCAAGTACAAGTTCAACTACTTCCCCTCATGGACTTGCCGATAGCAATTACCGATACTTTTTCTTAAAGGGACAGGTGACATTTAAAAAAAAAACAATACAGACTAATGATTTTAGGATAATTTCTTTATGATTACAAATAACTTTCATTTAAGACTGTTTTAGAACAATACAACATTTGCATTTGCTTTCACACAGCTACAGTGAAACTACAAATCCGATCATGCATCTGCCTCTAGGATCATTTAACCTATTCATGTTAGCAGGGGAGAATTGTAACCCTATTACCGCAGTGTCCTGGAAGTGTGTACTATGGATAATTTAACCTGGTACACACTTCCAGTACACTACAGTAATAGAGTTACAATTCTCCCCTGCTAACATGAATAGGTTAAATGATCCATAGAACAACTGCATATTTTGTACTATTATGTACTACGGATCTTTTAACCTATTCATATTAGCAGGGGAGAATTGTAAATCGATTGCTGCAGTGTACTGGACGTGTGTAACATACATGTACTATGTACTACATATAGAGTACACTGCAGCAATAGATTTACAATTATCCTCGGCTAACATGAATGGGTTAAATGATACATAGTACATAACATGTAGTTGTACTATGGACAGTGGCGACTCTAGGAACAATATATAGGGGGGGCACATAAGATATCACAGCCAAATCTGGGGGGGGCACTAATAATTTTCTTTGCATGTCGCAACCGCTGGGCGCCGAGAGCTGATTTAATTGTGGATGGCATCTGCGCCCTGCGGTTGCGACATGTAGTCCAACGCCGCCCACAATCCTGAATACACACAGCGTGTATGTGCGGCTGTGCGTGGCTCCATACCGTCTGCAATCTTTTTTTTTTAATGCGTGTGTTCGCAGGGGCTGGGGCCTTTAATTTTATGGGAGATTTTTAATTTTAGTTTATTTAACTTTTTATTTTTTTAAAACTTTTTTTCTATTTTTTTTGTATTTTTTATTAAACTTTATTTTTTTACATTTAACGATCGCGCGGCTGTCAGCAGGAGAGGAGCTCAGACGCCGCAGAGATGTGAGTAGACTGCAGGGGGGAGCTCACAGACTGTCGGAGGGTTCTCCTTACAGGCTGTAATCAACAATCTGTCCCCACTGACACAGATCGCTGCAGCCGATTACAGCCTGTAGGGAGAAACCGCTGACAGTCTGTGAGGCTGCAGCGGGGAGAACCCCTGTCCCAGCAGATAACTGTGTGATAACCGTCCCGGGCACAGTTATCTGCTGGGACAGGGATTCCATTTCTCTTGCCGTGCGCTTGTCTTGTCTTGCGCTAGCGCCGGGACTGCCGCCACTGTTAGCGGGGGGCACACGGGGGGCAAGTGATAACCTAGGGGGGGTGATTGCCCCCTTACCCCCCTGTAGCGACGCCACCGACTATGGATCATTTAACCTATTAGTATTAGCAGAGGATAATTGTAAATCTATTGCTGCAGCGTATTGGCAATATGTACTGTATATATGTACTACATATAGCGTACACTGCAGTAATAGAGTTACAATTCTCCCCTGCTAAAAGGAATGGGTTAAATGATCCATAATACAACTACATGTTATGTACTATGGATCATTTAATCCATTCATATTAGCAGGGGAGAATTGTAAATCTATTACTGCAATGTATTCTATATGTAGTACATATAGAGCACACACTGCAGACAATAGATTTACAATTATCCTCTGCTAATATTAATAGTTTCTTAATTGCCCTCACTCACTGATCGATGATGGCCGGTGCCTCACGATGTGCCTCACTGGTGAGGTCGTAGTCAGCGCTGTGTGGGAGAGCAGCGGCGAGTCAGCGCTGGTCCGGTGGGAGAAGCTCCAGGTGGGGTCCTAATTTAGCTGGCCGGCGACTGCCTGGTCACCAGCCAGCTAAATTAGGACCCCACTTGGTGCTCCTCCCACTGGACCAGCGCTGACTTGCCGCTGCTCTCCCGAACAGCAACTGGAAGGTAAAGGGAAAAAAAATAGCGCAAGCTTCAGCGCTATGTATCGGGGCATTTTGACAAGTACAAGTACTTGTCAAAATGCCCTGTATCGGTCCCAATACCGATGCTAGTACTGGTATCGGGACATCCCTAATGCGTACAGGTACTTTTCCTCAAGTTCCACCATGGCTGTGTGCGGTGTCTCAATAGGGCTGTGTGCAGTCTCACCACAGCTGTGTTTAGTGTCTCACCAGAGCTGTGAGTGGGTCTCTCCAGGACTGTGTGTCGTCTCACCAGGGATGTGTGGTCTTACCAGGGCTGTGTGTGATCTCACCAAGGCTGTACGTGATCTCACCAAGGCTGTACGTGATCTCACCAAGGCTGTACGTGATCTCACCAAGGCTGTACGTGATCTCACCAAGGCTGTACGTGATCTCACCAAGGCTGTACGTGATCTCACCAAGGCTGTACGTGATCTCACCAAGGCTGTACGTGATCTCACCAAGGCTGTACGTGATCTCACCAAGGCTGTACGGTTACAACAGGGCTGTGCTGGTGGCCCCGGTTTATTAATTTCTGGACAGTATGATTCATAAGGTGCCAGTTCAAAACTTTAGCTACTGATGTCTACACCAAACACCCCCCCCCCCCCCCCCCCTACCCTTCTAGAA
>NW_017308715.1:20899-22858 GCF_000935625.1 Nanorana parkeri
CCCCCGCCTGTACCTGTATGAATATGATACCCCCTATACAATCCATATACACCACATCCATCATGTCAAAATGTTCTTTTTTCCTTTATATACTAAAGTAAAATAAAAATCCAGTGGGTATTAAATACCATCAAAATAAATCTACATTTCTCGCCAAAAAAATTATATACATTTCATTTGAGTACACTATTGCATGACCGAGTAATTGTTTGTAAAACTATCAGAGCACTAAAAACTAAAAAATTGCCTGTAAATGAAGGGGGTATAACATGCTGGTATTACAGTGGTTAAAGTAGGAATGATAACATGTTTGTTTTTACTCCAATAACTTTTTAATGAAAGAGTTTGACATGTTTTGTACGCATGTTCATTTGAATATCAATTAATAAAATATTGCTGCATGATTCTAAATGAAACCTTTCAGCATTTCTACACCCTGATGTACCTGAGTTTTTACCCAAACTGGCAGAACACTTTAAGTACTGGACAATCAATCATTCTATGTTTTTAATTTTCTATCATGCAATACTTTTAAACATAGAATCTTACTAGTGTTTATGGGAAATAACAATGATTTCATTTTCTCCAATTTTGAAACATCAATGACCAATCTGTCATTTTTTCAAAGGTTTCGAAGGTACTGGAGATCCTTAAACCAAATGAACCAACTGAAGAGCTGGATACCATAAAATATTTTCCACAGCTTGTTGAAGAACTAAACAAAATCAACAAACTACCTGCTCTGTTTTTTGCGTGAGTAAATATTAGATCAAGTTGTTTTTTTATGTGATTACACATTTAAGAAACATCCTTTGCTTTAGTCACTGTTTGGAGCATCTCTAAACTAGTATGGCCTCTTTCACACGAGCACCTGTCGGTGTCCAATCAGCAGGGAATCTGTGCCCTTATCCCCTGCTGATCAGAGCAATTCAGAACTGATGTCACCGTTGTGACATGTGTCCGCCCATTTTTTTCCGTCCATTTTATGACCCTTTAGTTCTGGTTGCCCATAGACTAACATTGGGCTGCCGTTGGACTGCCTGTCTGAAAGGGGCCTCAGATTAGATAGTAATGTAAAGGTTAGGTTTCAACTACAGTTCATTATATTGTAGGTACAAAACTACACAATAAAGAAAGATCATGTTATACTAAATATAAATCGCTTTGCTGAGAGCAGCATTTCAGTCCATACACTATTTTCAGGATGCCAATGTTTTTATCTTTTTTTAAAAACTTTAGTTCTTTATTAGAATTTTAAAAACAATGCATGGAAGAGCAATCTGACGTAACAAACAAATATAGCGCAGCAACTTACTCACAAATAAAAAGGGGGACAAATGTAGGTACAAGAGTACAAGTTACAAATGTACATGTGGTTCCGAGGAAGGTACATGTGACTGCACAGGATGAGTGGTAGCTAAGGAGAAGTAACTTGAACTCCATATAACACAGTACTCAGGCCATAACCATCAGAAGGTATTAAATAACAAACAACTGAGGATGGATCAGTAAGTCAGGATACAGTAGGGGAGTGTAACATTAGTAAATGAGAGTATAGTAGATAAGGTAACATTGATTGCCCTAGGAATGAGTGGAAGGGGGGTTGAAAGGTGGAGAGCTGTGAGTCAGCATGGTACATCTGAGAAGCAGGGACATATACCTATGGAACATCTGATATACAGTACATGAACAGACAAACCAGAAAATAAAGTAGGAAGCATGGAGGAGGTAGAGATTGCAAAGAGGAGGGATGAAGAAAGAGGAAAGTATGAGGTTAGAGGAGGAGAGCTGCTTCAAATGAGTAGAAGTTAGGTTAGGTGAAAAACCATGCAACGAGAACAGTGGCGGACCTATTAACTAAAGGGCCCTGGTGCAAAATTTTTATTTTGGGCCCCCCTCCCAAGACCGGGGGGGGGGGGCAGCGGTCTCTAATATTGCAGTAGCGTGCTCTACTCTGGA
>NW_017308715.1:23014-65547 GCF_000935625.1 Nanorana parkeri
CCCAGCGGTCTCTAATATTGCAGTAGCGTGCTGGACTCTGGACTTACTTGAGACCCTGCAGAGCACACCATAGATCCTGCATAGCCCACCTGAGACTCTCTTTGGTTGGCTCTGCAGGGTCCCAGGTGGGCTGGTCGTCGGGGTCCCTTTCCCTGTACCTCCTCCCAACTCTTCTTACCTGCTGCTGGGGCCTGGCCTCCTCCACCTCCTCCCCTGTCACCTCTGCCATGCCGACCCTTGTACAGCTGATACCCATGTGAGAGGCCCCCAAGGCTGCCCAGACCCCTCACATGTGTACCGGCCATACCCCCCTGATGGCGGTGTTCTATCAAAGTTTGTGACTACATTAGAATGTGTGACTAGAATGAGAATGTGAATTAGAATGTGAATCCCGCCCAGTTTTTTTAACGGTAGAATGTGTGACCGCCAATAGGTGATGCATTCCAACGCTTTCTCAGCTTTTCCAGGGCAGATCGGCATTGCAAATCGTATGTGCAGGAGAACCGATCTGCCCTGGAACAGCTGATCGGTCTTCAAATGTCACTTCTCTCCGACTGCAATCTTACATACCACCGTCGGATAGAAGTGACATTTCAGGACCGATCAGCTGTTCCAGGGCAGATCGGTTCTCCTGCACATGTGCTTTGCGATGCCGATGTGCTCTGGAACAGCTAAGAAAGCGTTGGAATGCATGGCGGTCACATTCCACCGCTGAAAAACTGGGCGGGATTACGTTCAAATGTGTGACCACGTCATCTGTCACACATTCTAACGTAGTCTCAAACTTTGATAGAATAAAATGAATTGTAATTCATGTTCCCACCATATCATGGATGGGATTTTTTCATCGGAGGCTGGTCCACAATATGATAGAGCTAGTGACAGGTAGAATTAGTTTGAAAGAAGGACAGCAATTCAGACTGAAGATATTCTCTGTGAGTAGGATTAGGCAATACGCCAGCATTTAGTCTCCATGTTGGACGGTGAACAAAGTTCGGGAGTAAAGTAAGTGAGATAGGGGCGTGATCCGACCACGTTATCTGTCCAATATCTACCTTGGAGACTTGCTGTAGAGTGAATTTGTCAGTCAGGAATAAATCCAGTCTGAAATATGAATTTTAGGTACTTGAAAAAAAAGTTATAGTCTTTTTCCATTTTGTGGAGACAGATGTCTCCAGATATAGTATATAGAAATGTGGACAAGAAACGATCAGGGCGTTGTTTTGGGTTAGATGAATCAAAATCAGGTTCTACAACGGTGTTAAAATCTCCACAGATAAAAAGATGGGCTTTACGTATGGGGGTCAGGTTGGCCATCAGGGAAGAAAATGTTTTCCTATGATGTGTGTTAGAGTCACGAATGTGTTATTTAGGGTGGCTACCAAAATTATATATCTACCGTTAGATTCAATAAAGAGGTCGTCCTTCTGAAAGGCCACACAGTTTTTAACGGCCACCATAATTCCTTTGCACTTCCTGCCTGAATTGGCAAAAAAATAATGGAGTAAGCCTTTAAACTTGCAAGCAGGCAGTTTGTCTCTTTGAAAATTTGTTTCTCAAGCACAAAGTATATTGTATTTCAAGGAATTGACCTTTTTCCAAAGCATGGATCGCTTACATGGATGATTAAGCCCCTTCACATTGAGGGCACTTATTTTCAGGGACTTGATGAGCAGGGGGAATGCTGAGAGGTGTCACTGAGGGATGAAAATAGATCAGGAGGAGAGCTAGAGGAGAAATAAAATAGAGCAGAAGTATGGAAACAGCTAGAGTCACTGTAAATGAACATGTCAGGAAAACAATATCGGCAATCAATGACAGAAGAGGATAATATAAAATCACACAGCAATAAACAAGTTACATGAATAAACCAAATACATGGTAACAACATTGTAATATAATAGAATAACAAAACTGTGTGTGCTTAGCACACAAGTAACTGTGGTGTGTAGGTATACACAAAAGATAATGGAACTATCGAGAATAATTCATTGTGAACAGCAGGATGTAATTTCCTGAAAATTGTAACATGGCACCATCTAATGGCACAAGTGTAGAAATGCATGACTCCAGAAATAGAGAGTAGATGAAACTGAAAGTGAATCAGCGTACAGACCAGTCCTTTGGCATTTTTGCTGGCATTGTACATTTGGCCTGAACAGGGGGTAGTGAGATGGAGATTCCCCAAATTAAGTCCTGGTTCACACCTGAGCGTTTTACAGTGCTGATCGACGTGCTGCAAAACGCAGAGCAAGTGAAATCCCATTATTTCCTATGGGCATGGTTCCCACCTGGGCGTATTTCAGCGCGTAGGAACGCGCTGAAAAACGCCCTACGCCCAAAGAAGTACAGGAGCTTCTTTGGGGCGTATTTCCGCGCGTATCCATAGGATACAGCCGAATAGCCCTCGTGAACACGCGTTTGTTGCGCGTTTCGTTGACCGCAAATCGTGGTAAAAACGCGCATATTATGACGCCCAAGTGTGAACCCAGCCTTAGAGCTGTTTAATGCCACCCGGCTGGCGTCAGAATAGGGACAATTGCATGTTGGTAGGAGATCAGCAATTTAGTGGAAAATCCCCATTTGTACAGAATCTTGTTATCTCGTAAAGGCTTTGGTGATAACGACAAAGTCTTTCCTTTTCTTTGCAGTGGCTGCAGAGATGTCGGTAAAGTTGAGACATGCAAATATGTAGTAGGAAGCTCTTGCTATTGTTCAGTGAGGAGCATAAGCTTATCCTTAACATGGTAGAAGTGAAGCCTAGCTATAACGTCCCTTGGGACAGAATCATGGAGATGTTTTGGCTTGTGGAGCCTGTGGGCTCTCTCAATAAGTAACTCAGAGGCAGTGTGCATCAAAAGTACCGCTTTAAGCATTTGATTAAGATAATGCAAAAGTTCAGAGACGGTTACGGATTCTGGGATACCCTTGAATTTAACGTTATTCCACTTGAATCTATCTTCCAAATCAGCGATTTTAATTTGCAATTGCTGCAAGAGGGACTGTTGGTAAACTTTAAACTGCCTGTAAAATGGCAAATCGGTACAATGTATAGAACCAGCTGCAGCAAAAAATTACATTTATAAAGAAAAAAATTACATTTAAATTGCAGGTAATTGGTTTTCCCTTAATCTTGTAAATAACTGCTTGGGGAGGCAGCCTGTATGAAGAGGCCACATTTTAGGACACTCGGAACAAGGTTAGAGATTTTATGGATAGATTCTGGTGCCTCTTTTTCAGTTGGATGAAAGTAACAACAGGTGCTTTAAAATTAGGCCTTTAGTGTTAGTGGTGCCTTTACACCGAAACCCTTCAGAGTTATTCTTGATGAGAGCAGGATTGGACCCTGCTCTAAAAATTTAAATTATAAATACCTGTCACACAGGTGTGGAAAAAATGGGACTTTGGTGTTGGTGCCTCCACACTGTAACCCTTCACAGTTACTCTTGATGGGCCCAGGAATGGGCCCTGCCGTAAGAAATTTAAACTTTATGCACCTGTCACACACCTCTCTCCTTGGCCTTTCAGACATGATGCAGGGCTTATTATAATATTTTATTAGAGAATGTGGGATGGGAAATTGGTGCTTGGGTGCAATACTCTATTGAATGTGCTTGGTGCACTATAAACTGTTGTACAATGGCTTATTATTTAAAAAAAAAGAAACAAAACGGCAACACCTGCGACGCAGAAGGGGGAACACCAATGACAGAGCAAAAGAACCTGCTGCTGAAAAAAAAGTAAAAATCAAAAAACATTTTTTAAAAGAAAAAACAAAATAAATAGAAAAAAAAACGGGAACACTGGTGACGCAGAAGAAGGAACACCAGTGACACAAACAAAGCACACAAACTACCGATTTTTGACTCGAACTGTTGTTCAACTCGAACTGTTGTTCGACTCGAACATAGAGCCCAACTCTAACAGTAGGTAACATAGAGCTCAGAGGTAAGAGTGGTAGGTAACGCAGAGCTCAGAGGTCAGAGTAGTAAGTAATGCAGATCTCAGAGTACTAAGTAACACACAGTTCAGAGGTCAGAGTAGTACCTAACCAGAGGTCAGAGAAGTAAGTAACGCAAAGCACAGAATAGTAAGTAATGCAGAGCTCAGAGTATTATGTAATGCAGAGCTCAAAGTAGCAGAGGTCAGAGTAGTAAGTTACACAAAGTGTAGAGGTCAAAACGTTTCATACGGTGTCAGTACATGCAAGTGTGTCACATAATGTTAGTGTGGCCCCTGCACCTCACTCTTCAGCTCAGGTGCTCGTTGTCAGCAGTTGGTGGTGGGTGATGATTGGCCAGCCAGGACATGCAGGGCCTCCACAGTGAACAAAGACCCTGCACTGAGTCCCAATTTCCATCAGACATACCATGTGACAGGTAACTCTGGCACCACCACCAAGCGCTGAGTACAAAGCCTCATCCCCCTACTCCATGTTACTGGAGCCCAAAGTGGAGTGGGGGTTGACAGTGGCTCTACTTCCTAACATTCTTTGGGATTGTTAGAATACATATTACTGTGTTTATAGCAATAACTACTGCAGTATACAATTTCGGTCACTAGATGGCAGTGTTTATAAGTTCTGTTATATATCTATGGTAGATACTCTCCTGTTTTAGTCAAGCCATGAGCAGCATGCATATCAGACTGTGTGCTTGTGTTCTCTGTGAGGCTGTGCAAGAAGTTCCAACAGTGATGTTCCCCAGTGGAGCAGCCAAGAACAAAAGGCAGTGGAACTGCATTTACTCCGACTGTAGATACAGCTGGGGATGCTTATTTCCCAGGAACAGACCTCTCAAAATGGAGCCTGTCCCCAGGAAACGGGGACGAATGGCAACCATAAGCTATAGGACTGAGGTAGGCTGGAGGGGCAACGAAAGGGCCTAAGGAGCAGTGCTGGGAATCATTTAGGAGGCTTGGTGGCACTGGAAGGGTGCTATGGAGTGAGCTGCAGGTCAACAGAATAAGGTGGGGGACTCTGCACAGGACTGTGAAGAGCTCTGATGGCTATGGAGTATTGCAGCTAGCTTGGGGCTTTGGAGGAGGTTGTGGACACTGCAGGGACCAGGAGGACATTGCTGAGGGAGCGGGAGGGCATTGAAGGTGGCTGGAGGCATTGAGAAGCACCCACTGCAACTTTGCACAGTATGTTGCATCCTGTGACGCATCCACACAAAATATAAGGCACTTAATAATCCTGTAGAAGAGAGTAGATAGGAAAGTCCTTCTAAGCGTAGTCATCTCAATATGAAGAAACCACACGATTTAAATATGTAAGGTGGCATTTATGCACGAATGTGTAATTCAGCTAATAGGATCGTAATATGGAATTTATGTTTTACTCTCCCCAATGCTTATTGCTGGCATGGGACACTGTAGCTGTACCATGCCAGCTCTAAGGCTCCATTCACACATAGCGGTAGCGTTCTCCGCCCGGTAAACCGCGTGGCACGAAAACGTGCAAATGGTAAAATAGGCATGGATTTTGCGTGGAATCTGCCCAGAAAATCGCATTTGGATTTTTTGCAGGACATGCATTTTTGTACCACGTGGACGCCACCCTAGTGTGAACAATGCACATTAGAATGCATTGTTTTTTTGTGTTTAGTGCATTTGCATGCGTGAATGGAGTCTGACACCAAGAGCTGACGTATATTGTGAGGGTTGAACAGTCAGCATTAGGCTTCTGCTCCCAGACCGTCACTGACCCTTATAGGGATTCTCCCACTCCCCCCTTTCAGTGCTGGCAGGGGTTGGCACAGCTGGCCCTGGCTCTCAACTGTATTCAAAGAGGCAGAGCCAACTGTCAATTAGAAAACCAGCATGGATATTAGCCTGATATATGCTGACTTTGGGTCCCAGGAGTACATTAGTAAATGTAATCCTGTGATCCAAAAGAGAGGTATATCCAAAACATTTGCCTTTACCTCTCACTCATGCGAGCAGGTTTAATTAGTGTAGCTTGTTAATAACAGTCATATGCAGATGGTCCCTGGGTATAACTTCTATTAGACAAATATGATGCAGGCAGATAATGGGGCTAAACATCAAAGAAAACTTAATTTCAATGTGTTTCATTTCGAGCTCCATGCTTTAATCAGGAAAACAATTACCACAGCATCTATACTATAAAATACAGAGCAGGCTTTTTTACTCACCAGCAATGGAATGGACAACCTCTCACACCTATTGGACCTTTACATTCATAAATCAAATTCTACCAATGCATCCTCTATGTATGATGATTAATAGTAACATAGACATGCCAGGTGTAAAATGCTGTAATTTGGAAATACTTACACTTCCTGCTTTGAAAGGGCAAAATGACTTCAGTTTGCCAAAGCAATGCACACTCGGATTGCCTTGTCATCAGCAGAGCATTGCTGGAAAATCTCACCATAAAAGCAGAGGTCCTGTAGAATAAAGAATTGCTTGTTGCAGTTTTTTTTATGTCGCACGGTATTTGCGCAAATGTTTATCAAACCAGCATTTTTAGGATTAAATACATTAAAATTATATTTAGTACACAGACACAGAATATAATACCCAATTGTTGGCAAAATATTAAAGATGGGGGTCATGCCAGGTAAATAGATACCAAACATGTCAAGCCTTAAAATTTTGTTCACCCATGAAACCGCAAACAACTGCAATACCCACAATTTTAAAGCTTTTACTGCTCATCAGTTTAGTGTTAACAGTGATTACTGGCCCTAGAATTATTTATCTCACTCTGACATTTGCGACGATAACCTGTGTGGCGCAATTTTCGTTTTTGGAATTTGTTTGGCATTTTTACTTTTTTTTTATGTGACTACTTTTTTTTACACTTAACTTTATTGGTATCACATAGGAGGGCTAACAAGCCCATTATGTCATTGGAAATATGATGTGACAGACCCCTAATGCCACCCAGGGACCCCAAAGAAGCTGATGAAGCAGAGAAAAATGTAAACAGTGACAGCGGAAGTGATGTAGTACACATCACTTCCTGGTCCAATGATTGTAGGAGAGATCAGCGGCTAGAAGCTTGCTTATCTCTCTCCGATCTGTCAGGGGAGATCCACTGTGCTAGTCCCAGGTCTGCATGGGGACAGATCACTTGTATCTAAACAGCCATTGATAGCTGTTTAAAATGATTCGGCTGCTGCAGCCGTGTTCTTGGTATAACTGCTTCAGGACATGACTTTTTTTTTACAGTGGTCGGTACTGAAGTAGCTAAAGATATGGATAAAGGTCCACTTTAAAGTGACATTAAAGCTAAACAAACCCTCATTACTACCCAACACTAAAATATAGACACTGTTGTCTTAACCAAGGGTACCACAAGCCATACCAGGTCTAATCAGACCAGTAGAGCTACAAACACGGAGGCATATCACATCCATCTTCCTCATGACAAGTAATGAAAAAATAATAGAAAGAATAATTTGAAAAGTGTAAATATTTAATACATTTTGAACCAATAATATTTTAGTTTTTCTTTAAAGTGGTAAAAATCCTCTCCAAATTTCTCCTAAAAAAGAGACGTTTAAAATTTTCTTTTTTTTACACAGAAAAGTTTTCTCTAGCTTATCTTCATTGCTAAATATGACAGAAATTAGCGGCATAGATAACAAAATGATAAACAGGCAAAAAGGATTTTTTAGTGGCCAGCTGCCCCAATAGCACTTATCACCCTCTGTGGCGACCGATAAAAGCGAGGTCAAGACTGTACATATGATACTGATGAATTTTATTGTAGATGTTCTGGGATTAGGGTCAGGATCATCCAGGCTGATGTAGACTCCTAGTCTGTGAATGACAGCAACTGCTGCCATTCACAGACTAGGACCTTTAAGCCAGATTGGGCAATCTGTGTGTAGAGCACCTGGCAAAGCAGTACTTGGATATGAAGTCACCAGTCCTCTTCATCCTTGGTTTCAGTAGTAACCACTGAGCCCCCAGACAGACCTAGCCATATCAAACAGTCAGTAGCAGTTTCCCCCCAGGCAGGGCCCGGGGGAGGAAGAGAGAACTCACATGGTCCACTTCAAGTATTTATATCCTCTGCCAGCATGCACTACTGGCCATCAACCTCCTAGTGATTGGCTAGAGAGACATACATACTCATAGCAATCTCTTATTGGTTGCTCTCCACTGTGGCAAGGATAAACCCAGCAGCAGCCAGATGCAAACAATGACTGATTGCTTAGGGGAAACCAAATGAGCATACACTATAGATCAGCATCAGACTAAATACAATCTGACAATACTAAATTTACTAAGCGCTCCAGCTTTACAGGGTGCTACATAATATTTCCCATGAAGAAATCTAAAATGTCAACTCTGACCATCGAGATTTGCTAGGGATCACTAGAGCCATGTAGAACAAAGTAACAGTTAGTGATTGAGAGTGTTGTTGTTTTATACAGTAACTTATTTGTATATGTTTATGCTTTTAGTGTTGATTTCTGTGTAATATATATACAGTATATCTGAGGGCTTGTTCACACCATGTCTGGACCAGATCTGCATGTGTTTCTGCATATGCATTGCAGTGCATTTATGCGTTCTGGTGCGTTCCAGTGCATTTTTTTCTTTTAGCTTACAATGGGCTTTCAGGTGTGGTCCAGTGCGTTTGCATGCGTTGTGGTGCGTTCTAGACACACCACACTAGATGCAGCATTTGTTCACCCTACACCGGAACTGACTGCACTGGTGTGAACAGAGCACAGAAATACCATAGGAATACATTGGGATGCATTTCAGGTGTGGACGAAAAAACGCTCTGATCCGCAGATGGTGTGAACAAGCCTTTAGACCAGGTTCACACATTTTTCTGGACCCGATCTGGTGCATTGCGTTTTGCTGCATTTTTGCAGCGATATTACTGTGGTTTTACTGCGATTTTGCTGCATCCAGGAACAGGGTTTTTTGTAAGCTTAAAATGGGCTTTCAGTTGCGTTCCAGTGCATTTGCATGCATTGTATGCGTTCTTGATGCATTCCAGATCAGAGAAAAAAAGACAAGCAGTATTTTTTTTTTGTCTTGTCCGGAACGGACTGCGCTGGTGTGAACAGAGCCCAGAAATACATTGGGATGCTTTTTTGGTCCGGTAACAAAATGTTCTGGTGTGAACAAGCCTGGGAGCTGATTTTATATTGTGCCAAACCCTATATTTTCCTTCATGGAAATACAGTTATGTGTATATGTATACTGTATCTCACAATCCATTTATTTTCATTTTCCCTCTTCCTTACTTCATATAATTTGCAGCAATGTTTTACAGGGGTTTATGGTTAAGAGATCTTAATATTGTTTGTGGGTGAATAACTGGTAGTTTTGGAATATAATTAGTATGGATGTCCCGATGCCACTTTTTCAGGCCCAAGTACAAGTACTTCCCCTCATGTACTTGCCGATACTAATTACTGATACTTTTTCTTAAAGGGACAGGTGACTTTAAATGATCCACAGTACAACTACATGTTCTGTACTATGGATCATGATTTAACCTATTCATGTTAGCAGCGGAGAATTGTAACTCTATTGCTGGAGTGTAGTGGAGGTATGTGCTGTATATATGTACTACATATACATTACACACGTCCAGTACACTATAGCAATAGATTTACAGCCAGCCCCGTCCCAGCTTCCCTCACTCACAGATTCACTCCGATCCCTGTTGCCTCATGCGGTGCCTCTCGTAGTCGGCGCTGGGCAGGATCACTGCATCGCGTCTCGGTGCTCAGCTTGTGGGAGGCGCTCACAATTCGGCCCTGCTAACATGAATGGGTTAAATCATGATCCGCAGTACATATGTCCTGCACACTGCAGTAATAGAATTACAATTCTCCCCTGCTAACATGCATAGGTTAAATCATGATTTATAGTACATAATAGTACATAACATGTAGTTGTACTATGGATCATTTAACCCATTCATGTTAGCAGGGGATCATTGTAAATCTAATGCTGCAATGTACGGGACATTTGTGCTGTATATGTACAGTGCATATAGATATACAATTCTGCACTGCTAACATGAATGGGTTAAATGATCCGTAGTACAGGGCTACATATCATGTATTATGGATCATTTAACCCATTCATATTAGCAGAGGATAATTGTAAATTTATTGTTGCAGTGCATGCTATATGTCCTATATAGTACTTGTACATATAGAGTGCACTGCAACAATACATTTACAATTATCCTCTGCTAACATGAATGGATTAAATGATCCCTAGTACAGGGCTACATATAGATCATTTAATCCATTCATGTTAGCAGAGTATAATTGTAAATGTATTGTCTGCACAGTATGAGCAGTGTGTACTCTATATGTAGTACATATAGAGTATATACTGCTAATACATCTAATACAGTGCAGAGAATACATTTACAATTAAACTCTGCAGCATAATAGTGTCCCGTTCCCCCCCTTGCCCTCACTCACTGTGCTGGAGAGAGCAGCAAGGAGTCAGCGCTGGTCCAGTGGGAGGAGCTCCAGGAACAAAACAAAACAAGATATTGTAAAGTGTTGTCACAGTGCTAAAGGTTTGAGATAAATATGAAAATATGTGAATATATATGGATCAAAACATGAGTGACACCCTGTGTGTAAGTCTTCAAAAAAACCTACCAATAATGAATATAAAGTACCATAAAGGACTGAAAAAGTGCTGATGTGCAAACAATCAAAAAGGAAAGCTACATTCCTCAACAGGATAAGTGAATAAATGTAACAGGATATCACACTATAAAAATATTAAAACTAAGTATATCGAAGTGAACTATAAAAAATTAAATAACCATTCAATAAAATTATTTCATAAATATGTGAAGAAGTGCAAATTAGCAGTGAAAACAGTGAAGCAAATGTAACAATCAAAATTGTATTGCAAATACAAAGATGAAAAGGATGTAAAAAAATGAAAAAAACGAAAAATGAAAAAAGAAAAAACACAAGTCCTTCCAGAAATTTCAGTCCGTGATGTGAACTAACACAAACTGCACCAAAAAATATATATATACGAAAAAAATAGATAAGTTATATAAAAATCAATTAAGCGTTCTGATGAGAGTTCCACAATTCCTCCTCACCCGATCTGAAGCCCCCCAAACGGTGGTTACTCACCAGATGGTGTATGGACAGCAAGCTCCTCTCAATAGCTGTAATTCCGGTCCCTTAGCTCACTGATATGTGCAGGATTCCCCGGCAATGTGGCAGATAACCCCAGGTAACCTCGCCCGTCGCGCTGCACCGAGTCCAGTTTAAACCCCGGCTCCTTCCGCTCGCCAGTTGCTGTTATATTTATCTCCCCGTCTCGGTGATGATTCAAAAGGGATTTAAGAGAGAGAAACAGCCTCCATAGTGCAGTATAATTAAACAAAGTTTTTATTTAGGATGAACAGTTCACATAGAAGTTTAAAAAAGTTTTCCGGCCGGCCAGACCAACAACTAAGAACAGACACACTGCTAAACAGTTCGTGTCAGAAAGATCTGCCCCTTGACGCGTTTCGTCACTTGACGTTTTCTAAAGGTGAACAGACATTGCCTTATTTCCTTCTAACCTCCGTATTATACCCATTATCCATAACCCAATCTATGTCTGCACAGGGCCAGCCTTCCCGATTTTAACCTTTAACGTGATGTGTCATATTATATTTAGCTTTATTATTGACTACCAGTTATTTTTAATTTCATTAGTGTTTCCATTTCTTTACTGTTTATACCCTTCAACTCAGACAATAATTTTGTGCTTTCCATAAATCAATACTCTATCTGCCAAATATTCTGTGCACCTCAAATATTTTATCAAAGTGAAAAAAGTGAATCAATTAATTTTATTAATCAAAATGTGATAGTGTGTGTCTATTATGTTTATTTTAAAATACCGTTAATTGTGCCTAATTATATCCTTAACACATATTTAACTAAATAATTACAGGTAACCTTGAAAATTGATCATAAATATATATAGGCAGCAGAATGATGAAATCTCTGACACACATAAGCACAACTGACTGGCTCCTTAGTCCCACCCTTTCTTTTTAACATTAATTGAGATCTGGGACCATCCCATGGTATACAGGGGAGCCGACATTTTCATACCTTAATTATATGAGGACATCACTGATCACTGAGGACATCACTCATAGGTGAGTTCCTATACATGAACCATCCTTGCCATATTTTACAGAACATCGAATACTTATTTTGACTAATAATGCAGAGTTAATCGAGGATATTGTAATTGGGGAGTCATTGGGTAATAGTGATCACAATGTGACTACTTTTAATATTGAAACTTTTATAAACCATTCCTTTATTGGGTCGGGGTTCTATACGTTTCCAATATATAGGTATCAAGCATTTTGCTGAGTTCAACAAATGAGGTATAATAGACTTTTTATATCTTGGCCATGACCCTTCACTATTATGGAATAGCATTACCCAGGGATCCAGACTCATAGGTGTTCCCTGTATAGAGGAGATGATCCTACCCACTTTTTCCCAATAATTATTAATAACAGGACATTGCCACCATATATGTGCCATAGTTGCCCTCATACCACAAACTCTCCAACATAATTGTGAGTTATTAAGAGTGAATAGAGTGTAATCTTACAGGTGTAAGGTACCATCTCGACAAGAGTTTATAATTCATCTCCTCTATATAGGATGATATTGAGGTTCTACACACCCGTTGCAGAACTCTTAGTTTCCCTTGTTCTGATAAGGGGATTCCCAGGTCTTCTTCCCATTGCAACATAAACCCTGGGATCGGTATAGGATCCGTTTGTGACAGCAAGTCCGCCAACAGTGATATACTTCCCTTTGGGCATGATGATAGTATCACTTGAATTGGGTTTAACTCATCCATTGATCTAATTGGTTTAGGTAATAGTTGCAAAAAATGGGTTAGTTGGAGGTAGCGCCACTTATCCATCATAGATGGTGATGGGGATCAACACAATATCGATAATGGCTTTACCATCTCTCGGTCCATCACATGATGTAATCGTAGCGTACCTTCCTCTATCCATTTACCAAAATTTTGGTCTAAATTTAACTATATTTATTCTACTGATCCATGAATGATATAATGCGGTCCATTGTTGCAAGTCCTTCCTAATATCATTTAAAAGGTTGATATAGTTATAATTAAAAAGTTCTTGCTGATGGGGGGTTAGATTAATCCCCAGATATTTCAATTTCTTTGTCTGCCACCTAAATGGGAAGCTTGAGCGCAGCAACATCACCTCCCTAGGCGGCAGGCTAATATATAATATCTTTGATTTATCAAGATCAATCTTAAAATTAGATAGTCCCCCATATTCCCAAAATGCAGCTATTAGATTTGGAATAGATATTCTAGGCTGTTGTATATAGAACAATATGTCATCAGCATAAGCTGAATACTTATGTTTATTATTTCCTATAACTACGCCATGGATGTCATTGTTTTCTCTTATGTTTGCTAAAAAAGGTTCCAATGATATTGCGAATAATAGGGGAGAGAGTGGGCAACTTTGGCGTGTGCCGTTACTCAATGAGCAACCCTCACTGAGGGTAACCATTAACTCTTACTAGCGCCCTCGGTTCCTTATATAGTGCCGAGATCCAGCTCATCATTTTACTTCCCATGCCCATATATTGTAGTGTGAGTAATAAAAAATCCCAAGCCACCCTATCAAACGCTTTCCCTGCATCTGTTGATAGTAATAGTGTTGGCTGGGATTGTTGTTTCACGTAAGTCATTACTGCTAAAGTTCTTAATGAGTTTTCTCTAGCTTCTCTGCCGGGTATGAATCCGGTTTGGTCAGAAGAGATAAATTGAGATGTCAGTGGTGAGTGTCTCCTTGCCAGAACTTTTGCAAATAGCTTAATATCCATATTTAATAATGATATGGGCCTATAACTCCCGCAACTCGTAGGGTCTTTATCTGGTTTGGGAATTACCGTTATATGTGCTAATGTAGTTTCTGGTCTGAGCTTACCATCTGCCGTTAATGAGTTCACATAATTCGCTAACCGGGGAAGTAATGCATCTTTAAAAGTTACATAGTATACCACGGTTAAACCATCAGGGCCTGGTGCTTTCCCTTTAGCCATTTATGAAAGACTACACTCCAATTCCCCGACTTCTATCTCCTTTTCCAATCTTCCCAAAGATTCTACTGGTAGTGATGGTAGTTTATCCCTATCCAGATACTCTCTTACTACCTCCTGTCTATGGTCTGATGTTTTCTGCGTCAGTTTTATTATAAAAAGAGACATTATACAGTGTTGAATAACATTCTTTAAATTCCCCGGTGATGTCTCTAGGGGTGAGGGCCATGGAGTCTGTTGTCTTAATTTTAGGGATATAAGTCTGCATCTTCCTGTGGCTTAATGATCTGGATAATACTTTTCCTGGTTTGTTACCCCATTTATATTGTATACCCTCCAGCCAGTGGAACTTCTGTAAAGCTTTAATATTTTTAATAGGTTTTTTAATTCTTCCCTCTTATTAAGTAATTGTTCTAAGTGATCTGAAAAAAGTGATTTCTTATGTAGTATTTCTAATTCCCCAATCTGTTTAAACAGGTCCTCTATATTCTTCGTATTCTCTTTTTTCTTCCTGGATCCTAGTTCAACCAATTTCCCTCTCATTACAGCTTTGTGTGTTTCCCATAAGGTGGCAGGCAATATGTCTGGAGATTCATTAAGTGCAAAAAATTCACCAAGATCTTTGTTTATTTTTGTACTCCTAATCTGTACTTTATTATATAAAAAATACATTTAGGTACATCTACTATATTTGTATTACATAATTAAAGCATTATTATAATTCCATATAATGTCTCATGCCAATAACATTTAAAAATACTTTTCTAAATTGTCGATGCATTGTACTATTACTAAAATGCAATTTCCTCTTAGATTTCATTTACCTTTGGTGGAAGGACTGGGAAAACGGTTGTATTGTCATTTAAGAAATCTGCAGAAAAAGAAACAGACTCCTCAGGATGAGAAAGAAATTTCGAAACTACAAGATAAAGCAGCCAAACTAGAAAAAAGCTTAGAGTAAGTGTTATGTAAGCATTACAGCAGTGTTTCTATTTTGGGGTGAGTTCTTTAATCACCTTCGTAACGGAGCAATCTTTTAATTTTTGCACACACATGCTAAAATCAAATTTTTTTGTAAAAAAATGTACTGTCATTTTTATTCAATAAATCTGCGCTCCGAAACCCTCTCATCTCCACTAAGATAAAACACCAAATAAGCACCAAGTGTAATAGGGCATTAGATCAGCATAAATTATAAATATCCCAAACCACACTGCGCTTATATAAGATATAGCAAAGATAAGCACATCAAATAAAGTGCATAACAAAAATATTTCCCAGATCTTGAAATAATAAATGAATTCAAGCAAAAAGGAAAAAAAATGTCCAATTCATTCAAAAAGCCTCCACTATGAAGTGTGTCCGAATAGTGCATGTGTAAACAATCCACATATGCTTCACATAACGCAAAGAAAACACATAGAGGGGGATTTATCAAAACTGGAGCAGACAAAATCTGGAGCAGTTGCCCAGGGCAACCAATCAGCTTCTCTGTTCAGTTTGTTCAGTTAAGATATGAAAATGAAAAAGACAAGCTGATTGGTTGCCGTGCACAGTTGCTCCAGATTTTGTCTGCTCCAGTTTTGATAAATTCCCCTCATAGTGCTTCTTGTGTAAAAAAATCCAGATCCAATTACAAACTGCATGCTCTTTTGTACACTCCTTCCACTCACCAGACTCGATGGACCATATGTTATATAATGGTCAGATAACGCTCAGAAACATCCTCAATACAGATCACAGCTCACAGCTATCTCCTCTCCTCCTATAGCAGAAATAGAATATCGCATAGCATGAAATCCTCAAGCAAACTTTACTAAAAAGTGGTCATAAAAACTTACAATCATGATCTCAGTATTAAATCTTTCTGATAAAACATTAAACGGGACTGGTAGACTTTCAGAACACATGCAGCACAAGTTCTAGTTGACACTTTTTGAATTTGTAGCAAATTTGCTTGGCAAGTCTACAGCAAGAGTCCTGCAGGTCTTAGCAAGAGCTCTGCAAGTGTACAGCACTTTTGCAAAGCACATTGATCTGGAGACTTGCAATGCAGACTTGCTGTAATTCTGCAACCAAATTGTGAAGCTTGGCAAGTCTAGCAATAGTTTAGCAAGTCATTTTCAAACTTGCAGCTCAATTGCTTGCTATCTGGGATGTATGTACACTCAATGATGAACATGTCTTATTTGCTCCCTTTTGGTCTGTTGAATATACCACTGAAAGTGTTTTGTTATACTCAGGGGCGTATTTACCGCGAGGCAAACTAGGCGTTTGCCTAGGGCGGCACCCTCCGTCGGGGCGGCTGCTCCGCAGAGTAGTTTAGCATTAAAAAAAAAAAACTGGGTAGAGTTGACAACACTCGGCCCACACAAATACTGTGTACTCTCAACCCACAACAGGTCTTAGAAGCTGAGTGTATTTCCGGCAGATCAACAGGTATGCTCTTTATAGGGATACAACATGGGGAAATGTGCATTTATGGCAGAGATGTACTGTATTTTGCTCTGATATACACTTTAAGCAAATGATAAATCATTCTGTGCTGAACCCTTCCCATGTTGGTCACTGACCCATCACAGTAAGGGGAGTATAGAGCAGTATGGGAGTTAGGAGGGTAACACAACACTGATAATGTTACAATATGGTTAGACATATTGTTACTGTCTCTTTTGAGGCAATGGTGTTAATTTACCAAAGGCAAGAGAATCTGCACTTTGCGGGGGACATTTTTCCTTATTTTAGTGAATGAAACAAAACTCTGATGACTTCTATCACCCAGTCATGTGCAAGCAAAAATACAGTTGTTTTTATTTTGCTGAGTATGCAAAGTGAAGTTTCACCACATTCACAAAACTAAAGGAAAATTCCCTTAAAAAGTGCAAATTCCCTTGCAAAGCGAACAGCCTATTTGCCTGTAGTTAATCAACCCCAATAAATACATTTATATACTCTATATATTGCCATATTTCTCTATATTTTAAGACTATTTTATACAAATGCTTAATTGGAGAAAATATAACATATATTTTTTTCTTTAAACCCAGGTCAGGCATTGACATGTTCGATTCAAAACCTCCACATGGGTAAGTAAATCTTTGAATGTAAATAAGCATATATACATGATATTGTTATATTGATAAGAGTATATAACATCTAAAGTACATATGGGGTGCATGTAATTATTCAATTTAATAGTGCTAAAAGGTAATCCCCCCAAAAACTCATATTGTGGACAGATACTTAGTATCAACTGAAAACTGAGTTTTTGGCAGATATAGTTTAGCTGAATTATCCATAAACTCCATATTAACAATTTCTGCTTGTGTTTCCTGCCCCCAAAGGGGTTTTATTTTTCCTGGTGGAATGGCATTTCACTTTTTATTGCAGAGGACGTAGCAGTAGGAGCTATGGCAGGGAGACCTTGCTGCCAGAATCCTTAAAAAAGTAAATATATTCAGTGAGTTATTTAGCTCACTGGAATCTATCAAAAACTAAAATGTATATTTTGAGTAGCATGACCCTTATCTTATATACATCACAGATCTGTAAGACTATTTTTGTTTACAGAATGAAAACTCTAAGCACAGGGCAGGGCCGGTGCAAGGATTTTTGCCTACACAGGCGAAGGTGCATTTTTGCGCACCCCTCCGCCTGTAACAGTACGGAGAAACGCAAAATAGTGTTCAAAAGATATAATCAACAACTGAGTGTCTGAAATAATAGAAGGAAAACAGCAGGGATTATTCCCTGGGGTTTGAGGCGAGTAGTAGTCCTGCACTTACAACCCCCCACTGTAGGTTATCTAGGACACATGCTGGACTAGGACCGCTTCTACCAGCAGGCTGTACTATAGCCAATACATATGAGTAGCCAGTTTAGATGATAGGCAGACAGCAGGTTCCAAAGAATAGGGAGTAGCTCAAAGCAATGCAAACTATTCAAGGCAGCTGAAAGTCTCTATGTAGTCAAACCATATCTATAATGGGTTACTTGCGGTTGGTAGTTTGTATTGCTGGACAGGGAATGCTGAGATCAGCTGCAGGTTCTGGAAGGGAGCCGGTCACAGGATGAGTCCTTCTGTGTAGATGCTGGCCACGGAATACCCTGGGTTCAGGATGGAGAGCGGTGCAGTACGGAGTGAGCAATTGCTCAACGTTCCGCATTGCTAGAATGCCGAGCAATTGAAACTCTCGCCGTCTTATCGTACAGAGTGGCGAGAAAGGGGCGGCGCAACGTTCGGCCGTCGGCTTCTGCCCTCTGACGTCAGGAGACGACGCTGTTGGGGGTGGAGTTGTGATGCACGGCCGGACTGCTGCAGGGTAAGTCTCTGACAGAAGGTAAGTGAAGAAAAAAAACAAAACATAGCGCAAGCATTTGCGCTATGAATCGAGGCATATTGACAAGTACTTGTCAAAATGCCCTGTTTTTTCCGCCCTCACCCTTCAGCGCCCTCAGGCGGCCGCTCGACTTGCCTTGCGGTAGTGTCGGGCCTGGCCAAAGTAGCTTGCAAATTCATTCTCTGTTCGTTATGCAACATTATTACTTAGGCGTCTATTTATCAATGTTTTCACAAACAATTCACTGATTTTTCTAATTGAATCCTATGTAAAAATGTATGAATCTTGGGTGAAAGTTGAGTCTTGTGTGAAAACATTGCTATATAGACCATTTCATGTTTACAGGTAAAATGTTTTTTTGACATTGGTGTGACATAAAAGTCACCTAGCTTTCAGTAGATGTTTATGATATTTATTTTTAAATACTTGAACCTGAGTAAACAAATAAGCCTAATTAAATGAAAATAAAGAAAAATACTGAGGGAACAGAACGAAAAATATTCACACTTCAACTTTCTGTTTACATAGCAAAATCAACATGAAATCCAGAGTCTTTAAAGGAGAACTATGGGGTCAGTGTTTTTCCCCATAGTTCTCCTTGGGGTAACGGGAGGACACAAACTAGCGTCCTCCCGTTACCCTAAGCTCAGTATACCGCGAGCTACAGCTCGCGGTATACTGAGACGCCGCACCTGGAGCGGATCCCGACTTAGATGACGGGATCCGCCCAGCTGCGTGAGTGACAGCTGGCTCTGTCTATCTAGAGGCAGAGCCAGCTGTACCCGCCCCCTCCCCCGTCCGTTCCACCAGTCAGTGCTGGCAGATCGGAGCGAGTAGAGGGGAATCCAGCCCCTCCCCCTGTCATGGCAGAGAGCCGTGACTGGATCAAGAGGTGAGGGAACCCGGTATGTGTTCTCTCACCTCCCGATCTACTGACCCAACCTGTGACAGTCTCATTGTCACAGGTCGGCTTAGAACTATGAGGTGAGTGGAAATCACTCATGTCATAGTTCTCCTTTAAGACAAAAAGGAGCCTAAGGTGGACATTAACATGGCATATATAATGCAGAGAATATTGGGTGTAGTGGAATGTAAGTCATCTTGTAAAGTGGTTCAAAAAAGTTCACAGCTGGTGCAGTGGCATCCCAAATAAGGCGAAACCATACTTCCTTAGAATAGCATCTAATTAGGAAATATACTACTTAATTATTTGGGACTTTCAACCCCTTAACCCAAAAGCAGGGTCACTACTGGATTGCCAGTCACTCAGGGGCTAGGTTGTTCCTATTGCTTTGGAGCATGGGCTTTTTGCTTCAGGGAAAAGAAGTTCTGCTGTGCACTTTACTGAAACAAAATAAATTGGTAATTGGTGGTTGTTTTAACCAATTATTAGCAATTCACTTCTACTGCCAGACTCATATCTGTTTTCTTTGCCCAGTAAAATAATGAACTGTAAAATTTATTTACAGTATTTCCTATGCTGCTCAGCTTCATCTGGTGGCCATAATGTAGTATTAGATTACATTCAACCTGAAAAGAAAACATACTAAGAACATTTGTTATTGTCTTGCCACATAACGAATGTTCGCAGAGATTTGCAGGGCAAATGGCTCTGTGAATTGTTTATAAATATACCCCTCACTGTTCCTGCATGCTGTTTCTCAGTGTGAATCTTTTGGGGGGTCTATGCAGGCTAAATCATGCTGTTTGTCTTAGGGTTAGTCCACAACAGAAACTGCATCACAACTGCGTGCGTCTGTGCAGTTACATTGTGATCCATTTTGACGTGTTTGTGATGCGTTTTTAATGCGTTCAGATGCGCTTTTTCCACTGGATGTCCCTGGATGATGTCGCAATCAATTCTGTTTTTTTTGTATGCGTTTGTATGCGTGCTGGTGCATTTGCAGGCGTTTTGATGTGTTCCGGTGCAGTTAGATGCAGCTAAAATAGGACAAGCAGTACTTTTTCTGACTGCATCTGAACAGACTGCAATGGTGTGAATACAGCACGAGAAAGCCCATAGGAAAGCATTGTGATGTATTTTGGCTGCAGCAGTCAAACTGAACTGACTGCATCACAACTGCATATGGTGTGAACTAGCCCCAAGTATTTTTGGCTTATTTCAGTCCACTGTCTCAATCAAGAATATTTGTGGATATATTCTCTTTTAAATTACGTGGCCTAACAGGGATTTATGTTCATAAAATGCCTGGTAGCTCCCTTTGAAATTGTGGCTTATCAAAAAGGCTTGGAATCCTGAAAAAAGGATTACATATTGTTCAGGAAATCTGTAAAAAAAATTTCTGTCTACCTTCTCAGAAAAAAATACCCTATAATTTTTGGATTTCAAATGAAATATGCTTGCTCTCTCCGTGGGCATTGCATCCTAGCAAAAAAATGGGTACATACTATGCAGCAACTATGTAAAATGTTTCTGTATAAAAGCACATATTTTTATTTCCAAATGCAGTGTGCCTACTTTCTACCTCTAAAATGTAATCCTTTTAAAAAGGCTTAAATTCTGTACAATTTATTTCTTCTTTCAGTGTAGTATTTGCAGATGACACCTGCCTGTTTTCACCTTCTGAACTTGCAACCTAGCAAAAAAAGAGTACAGTCTGTGCAGCAAATCTGTACAATTTTTCTGCATAAAACGCACATTTTTATTTCCAAATGCAGTTTTCCTACTTTCTACCTCTAAAATGTAATCCTATTAAAAAGGCTTAAATTCTGTACTGTAAATCTGTACAATTTATTTTTTCCTTCAGTGTAGTATTTGCAGATGACACCTGCCTGTTTTCACCTTCTGAACTTGCATTCTAGCAAAAAAAGAGTACAGTCCGTGCAGCAAATCTGTACATTTTTATTGTTTTCAGTCTCAGCGAAAAGATACTTTTTTTTATTTCCAAATTAAATCTGTCTGCTCTCTCCATCTGCATCCTAACAAAAAGGAATATAGACTGTGCTTTAAATCTGTAGAATTATTATGTCTTAATTCTCAAAAAAGGACACCACAATGTATTATTTCCAGGTGGAATCTGCCCCTAAAATTCCTACCAGACCTGAAGGGTCTGGTATGAATTTGGGAGGGGGACCCCACGCTGTTTGAAAAATTTGAAAAAATAATTGCTTCATGTTCCTGTAGACCAGGGGTGTAAAACGAAATTTAATCGTGGGCCGCATCAACATTATGGTTGCCCTCAAGGGTATCTGTAAGACTATATAAATGTATCTAATCTTTATCATGATTGCCTCTGCATTCGATTATCACTGGTTTTAGTAATAACTTAATACCTAGATCTGAAAGTAGAAGTCTGGTGGGCCGGATTTGGCCCCTGGGACTTGAGTTTGACACGTGCTGTAGACTGTCAAAAATTAAAAATTAATAAACATTAATGTCAATTTTCTGCAACAAATGTTCTTTCATAAATATCGTTTAACTCAACCGAAATTAACACGAAAATTCGGTAAGGTCCAAATCCAAATAATGAAACCAATTGACTTTTTGGCCGAATGGATCAAAACGTACATTGCCGGCTTTCATGTCTAGAAAAGACCTTTTCTCCTCTGACTGGTATTTTTTTACATTTCTTTTTCCACTGGTACATGTCCTCCCATCAGTGGCCAGCTCCCCATATGATTTATTTGAGGATCCCTTGCCTTGTTCATGAACCTTGAAAATGGCCAGAATCGATTCTATAGAATCAACCCCTATTGACTTCAATGGGGATTAGATTTATATTCAATCTTCAGCACAGTCCAGTGAATGTCCTGTGATCTAAAGCCAGCTATGTTTGGCTCATCTCTAACTGAGAGCACTGAACAAAACAATAGATCCCAGATTGTCTCAGAGTACCACACCTCTTCTTGTCTGAGGCTGCATATTGCAAGTGGTATTTTTGTTTAATATAGTCATTATTTAATTTCAACCTTGGTAATTTTTGTATCAGAATCACTTGGGGAAGCAACAAGACCCTTTTCTTATATTAAGAAAATTAAGGGAAGATTTAAAAATAAGGGAGCAGGAAGAGAAAAACACGGCACTAGATGAAGGGAATAATACAACACAAGGTGATGGATTGGTTATAAATAGTCAGACATAAACACAAATATTAGGAAATGTTCACTGAGTCACACATAGGGCATGTCAAAAAACAAGGTCCAGGAAAGTGAAGGAGGAGAGAGAGATGTAAGTCGATGGAGAGACCCTCCGCACTCCTCACAGCAGTCCCGGCCAGATAAGAAAAAAGTGGTGCTCGCAGTGATGAATTACCACGGATGGCGCCGTGCAAACACAGGAAATTCAGGAAATCACCAACACTCAGTAGTAAAGATAAATATGTCCCTTTTATTAGACAGAAAGCGTCACAGACATCACAATAAACCGATGTTTCGGGGCCGCGCAGGGTCCCTTCCTCAAGGCAGAAAGATGTGACGTGACCGCGCAGGGTCCCTTCCTCAAGGCAGAAAGATGTGACGTGACTGTCACATCTTTCTGCCTTGAGGAAGGGAGCCTGCGTGGCCCCGAAACGTCAGTTTATTTGGATGTCTGACGCTTTCTGTCCAATAAAAGGGACATATTTATCTTTACTACTGAGTGCTGGTGATTTCCTGACTTTCCGGAGGAGAGAGAGAGAGACCCCTATTGACTTCAATGGGGATTAGATTTATATTCAATCTTCAGCACAGTCCAGTGAATGTCCTGTGATCTAAAGCCAGCTATGTTTGGCTCATCTCTAACTGAGAGCACTGAACAAAACAATAGATCCCAGATTGTCTCAGAGTACCACACCTCTTCTTGTCTGAGGCTGCATATTGCAAGTGGTATTTTTGTTTAATATAGTCATTATTTAATTTCAACCTTGGTAATTTTTGTATCAGAATCACTTGGGGAAGCAACAAGACCCTTTTCTTATATTAAGAAAATTAAGGGAAGATTTAAAAATAAGGGAGCAGGAAGAGAAAAACACGGCACTAGATGAAGGGAATAATACAACACAAGGTGATGGATTGGTTATAAATAGTCAGACATAAACACAAATATTAGGAAATGTTCACTGAGTCACACATAGGGCATGTCAAAAAACAAGGTCCAGGAAAGTGAAGGAGGAGAGAGAGATGTAAGTCGATGGAGAGACCCTCCGCACTCCTCACAGCAGTCCCGGCCAGATAAGAAAAAAGTGGTGCTCGCAGTGATGAATTACCACGGATGGCGCCGTGCAAACACAGGAAATTCAGGAAATCACCAACACTCAGTAGTAAAGATAAATATGTCCCTTTTATTAGACAGAAAGCGTCACAGACATCACAATAAACCGATGTTTCGGGGCCGCGCAGGGTCCCTTCCTCAAGGCAGAAAGATGTGCCGTGCCCGCGCAGGGTCCCTTCCTCAAGGCAGAAAGATGTGACGTGACTGTCACATCTTTCTGCCTTGAGGAAGGGAGCCTGCGTGGCCCCGAAACGTCAGTTTATTTGGATGTCTGACGCTTTCTGTCCAATAAAAGGGACATATTTATCTTTACTACTGAGTGCTGGTGATTTCCTGACTTTCCGGAGGAGAGAGAGAGAGATCTTAGTTCTCTCAGGGACACTTTATTAAATCACCAAGGCATAGCAGTGAGCATGCATGGCAACATTTACAGACAGATGAGAGTTTTCATTTAAGGTTATTTTTAGATGTATTATGTGGATGCAGGATGTTACTTGTGCCCACATACATGTATATAATTTGTTTGTGGGTGTACCACATTGTGGGGTAGCCACAACTTGAGTTTGTCTTTATATAATTATCAATTGTGTTATGTTTAACCCGTGCAACATATTTGTATATAATTTTAAGATTGGATTGTTACATTTTTGTTAATCGTTATTGTCCTTGAATGCATTGTTAGGCCCCTTTCACACAGGTGGTCCGATCGGGTTGGCCTGTCAGTTTTTCAGGTTTATCCGATCGGATGCCCAATGCAAGTCTATGGGCAGCCGTGTGTAAACAGACAAGTGTCCGTTCACACCCGGTTACCCCCTGCTTCTGGCCGGGTCCGGAGAAACAAACGGAACAGTGTTGCATTTCAACGGAATGGATCGTGCATGATCGGGGGTAATATGATGTAAACGGACACATGTTTGTTTACACCAGATTCCCATAGGCTGGCATGGGTTCCGGTAAATGCAGTTTTTATACGGAGGAGGAGAGGATCTGTGCACAGATCCCTTCCTCATCAGCCCATGTGAAAGGAGCCTTAAGATTTAACTCCTGAGTTTAGTTTGACTTTACCTAATGCAAAGAAAGTGTGGCACTTTAACCACTTGCCATCCGCCCGTTGTAAAAAAAACGGACGGAGGGACGGCACTGCAGCATTGGCGGGTTGCCGTCGCCAGACGGCATTTTTTTTCTGCTCGCGCGCGCCCCCTAGCGGAATTGGAAGGGGGTTTAACACCGCGGATTTCAACTGGTTAACAATTACTTGTGGAGGTTAGAAAATAAAACCATATAATAACTGGTTGTTATAAGAGCAACAGCATTGATATTTTCCTAGTTTTAGTTAATAAATGATCTACTGTGTAGGGAGTTAAAGGAAGCCTGTTATGAAGAAATAGAGGGCTGCCATTGTTGACCTTCTTCTGAAATGTTAGTTGTTTGGCTGTCTCTGCCTTCAGCATTTTCTAAGTAACATATTTAAAATAATCTTGCAGCAAGTAAAATTAAAAGTTCTGATCTAAATATTTGCTTTAGGTCAGTGGTAAAGGTAGAGGTTTTAGCATGACAACCAAACAACTAGCATTTCAAAGGAAGTCAGCAATTCCAGCATCATTGATTCTAGTATTCAAGACAATACTGTACGTTTCTGACAAGTGCTGGTTGATTTTATTTCTCTTTCTGTGTGTGTCTTTTCCTCTGTGTGTTGTACAGTATTCACCCCTCCAAGCTGACTCCAAGCTAATTTCAATGAGATTGTAGTCCATCATGGGAGGGAGTTTGGAGCGGTGGCTACTTTACAACAAACACATGGACCATGGGGAACAAAAGTAGGCACCCTCCAGAAGGAAGGGAAGTATCAGCACAAATTGAGAGATGATTTGAGGATCTACACCTGAGTGATACACAAATAAGATACATTTTGTTAATAGATAAGGTACTTGAAGGCATTTTTAAGCTTTAACTCCTGAGTTTAGTGTTACTTTAAGGAGGAGACAATTGAGTAAGCACGTGAAGCCATTCCTCTAATGAAGCCGGCTGGTGAAATTGGTCATCCCTAGGCCTCAGTCACCCCTAGGCCTCACCCATATCCTATGGCAATGTGGTATTTTTAGTTGTGTGATGTGGTATATACAGTATATGGTGGTTTCCATTAATTATACTGTATAGATGAGAAATGAGGTGTTGAGTCCAAATGCAGGTTTTGTTTTACATATGCAAACAACTGAATATAAACTTTTGTATTAACTTTCTTACAATTGTACAGCAACAAATACAGAAAATCAAGCCTTTGGTTTTGGCTACCCAGGGCTTAGGTGAATGTGCAGATAAGGTATTTTAAGCCCTTTTCACTTGAAGCACTTTCAAAGAGAAGAAAAGGGAAGTTGCACAGCCTAGAATCACAGGACAAGAAGCTGCAGTATTAGCACCACACTGGTTTATCCTGCAGATGTACGGTGCATTGGATTATTAAAAAAAAAATCAGACTGAAGTAGATTTTCTGAGGCGCTGTAGTAATATTACAGTACATTAACAGTTCGTTGACCATTTTTTACTTGTTACTTTAAGCTGTTCTTTAGTAGTAAGTACCTTAAAACTTAATACTAATATGGTTAAAGTTGGTCAAAGAAGACCCACAGCAAGTAGATGTTTTCTAGGACAGGTTACAAAATGAAAGGACATACATAAAAAGGTACCAAAAGTTTTAGAATCATATTTATATAGCAGCAAATTAGACATTCACCACACATTCACTGCAGGTAAATCTTCTTGGTGCATTTGTTTTTAATTAAAGTAATTGATTCATAATTAGTGTTTTGTGAATCTCACATTCACCGGTTTATAAATATGTACCTTGGGATTTGTAAAATATTTTGAAAATATAAAAAATACTTTCATAACCATGTTTCAGGATGCCATAAAATGAGGTTTACAACAGGTACTTCATCCAAACAAAACAATAATTACAATTCAGGTTTGTCTGATCTTTTTTCACAGAATCACAAGGAATCAGGAGTCTCAGATCATCAAACAGGCTAATTACAATAGTTTAATGCAGAAAATTAAGAAGCTCCAAGAAATACCCCCAGACTGTACCTATGCTGATGAAAAGAGTGTGGATAACAAGGTAAGACAACATAAGTCATCCAAAAGATTACAATTCAGATTGCTGTGTCAGTGTTATTTTAAGCTTAAATCTGTTGCTAAATAATGTAAATATCATGTTTTGTAGACCTTGGGATTATTGTATAGAAGAATGAAATTCTCAAGTCATGATAGATTTAAGACACTTATAACGCTCTCTAAGAGAGGCATTGGATACCACCATGCAACAGTTGATGCTAAAGGAAGAATTTTTGTGGAAATGCTGTTCAGAATGGGATACATGAAAGTAAGTATTTTACTGGAAAAAAAAATATTATATTTTAACAATGCCCTTTTAATAGAACGACAAGGAAACAGAAAAATGTGTAATTATTTAACTGTGCATTTACATATTATTTTTTATATCTTTTCAAGTGGATTATATATGGCATGATTTATGAATTTGTACAGTAATCCCTAACAAAAACCTATTACACCTCAAAGCAGATATTCTAGTTGCTTCTACAGGTACTGCCTTTGGAAAATGACACAATATGTATAGTAATTCCTCAGCATTTGCTCTGTCAAGGTGTGTAGCAACACAGGGCTGGTTCATTCAAACTAGAGAAAATCGTAGCGACTCATCAAACCTATAGTTTTCCCATAAAATAAAAATAACTGGAAACAGCTCCACTTGTGTTCCACTTTTCTCATTTCTGCATTGGATGGATTAACCACAAGGTGTACTTTTTTATATTGGAGTATTATTTGTATTTATTTTATTAAAAAATGTAAGGTTATGCACATGTGTGCAAACTACTACTTGGGGGTGCTTAACTGGGGAAGTCGGACATGGAGAAAAACCGGGGGGTCACAGACTCAACAGTAGTATGCAATGGCAAGCAGCAGCTTGCAAAGCAAAAAGGATATTATCCTGCATTAAAAGAAGCATTTTGGAAAGGGATAAAAACATATTACTACCACTTTATAAATCACTGGTTCGGTCTCACCCTGAATATGCGGTTCAGTTTTGGTCACCAACCCTTAGGAAAGACGTCCTTGAAGTTGAGAGAGTTCAGAGAAGGGCTACCAAATGAACAAAGGGGATGGAAGGCCTGAGCTATGAAGACCACCTCCAGAAATTAAAATGGTTCTCCTTAGAAAAGAGGCGCTTAGAAAAGAGGGGACCTAATTGCAATCTTCAAAACCATTAATGGGGACTACAATATCCGGAATAAAATGTTTACACCGAGAACTCTATTGATGACAGGAGGACACAGCAAGAGGTTAGAGGAGACACAGTTTAGCCTTAGACTTCCCAAGAGTTTTTTTTTTACTGTGAGAGAAGTAAAAATGTGTAATGCCCTTCCGCAGTCAGTAGTATCCCCTGATAGCATTGATAGATTCAAGAAACTTTTAGATGAGTTTCTTGGTTCCCTGAATATAGAAGGGCATGGGAACTACTACAGCAAAGTATATACAAACACACACACACACAGTTGTTAGCGTAAATATAGGATAATATTAAGCAGGATTGACAAGGGCACAAATGATCACAATAGTGATTATTTTCACAGTCTTGCAATTGCCAAGGATTCAAATGACCTTGCATTCGCTTACGGGAGCATTTGATGTTTGTGCAGAGCTCAGGAATTAGTAAAACACAGAGTGCAGAGCTCAGGAGTGTATCACACAGAATGCAAGGCTCAAAAGTGTGTATCTAACAGAGTGCAGGGCTCAGAGGTGCATAACATAAAGAGTGCAGGGCTCAGGAATGTGCCATGCACATAGTGCAGGGCTCAACAGTGCATGATGCATAGAGTGCCGGTTTCAGTCATCTGTAATGCACAGAGTACAGGGGCCCGACTGCATAACACACAGAATGCAGGACTCAGAATAGTGACATAGAGAGTGCAGGGGACAAGAGTGCGTAACAAATGGTTTAGGAGTGTGTATAGGACTCAAGTGTTTAGGAGTACATAACACAGAGAGTGCTGCGTTGAGGAGTGAGTAATATACAGAATACAGGACTCAAAAGTGCATAGCTGCAGGGCAGAGTGCAGGGCTCAGCAGTGTGTAATGCAGAGTGCAGTGGCCAGGAGTGCATAACACACAGAGCACATGGATCAGGACTGGGTACCACCCAGAGTGCAGGGGTCAGGAGTGCATAATACACAGAGTGCAGGTGTTGGCAGTACATAATGCACAGAGAGAGTGCAGGGCTCAGGAATCTGTAAGACAGTGAGTGCAGGGCTCGGGAGTGCAGGGTTTAGTAATGCATCACACACAGAGTGTAGGGCTCAGAAGTCTGCAGTGCACAGAGTGCAGGATTCTGGAGTCTGTAATGCAGTGAGTGCAGGGCTCAGGAGTGCACAACACACACAGTGCAAGGGCCTGAAATGCATAATGCTCAGGAGTGTGTAACACACAGATTAAAGAGCTCAAGAGTACATAACACAGGGAGTGCTGTGTTCAGGAGTATGCATTTCACAGGGCTCAGAAGTGTATAACACGCAGAGTGTAGGGCTCAGGGGTCTGTAACACACAGAGGGCAGAGCTCAGGAGTGTGTAGTACACAGAGAGCAGGGCTCAGGAGTCTGTAACAAAGAGAGTGCAGGGGTCAGGAGTATGAAATGCAAAGAATGCAGAGCTAAGGAGTGCATATCGCAAGGTGTGCAGGGGTCAGGAGTGCATAATACACAGAATGCAGGTGTTGGCAGTACAAAATGCACAGAGAGAGTGCAGGGCTCAAGAATCTGTAAGACAGTGAGTTCAGGGCTCAGGAGTGCACCACACGCAGAGTGCAAGGGCTCAGAAGTCTGTAATGCGCAGTGCAGGATTCTGGAGTCTGTAATGCAGTGAGTGCAGGGCTCAGGAGTGCACAACACACACAGTGCAAGGGCCTGAAATGCATAATGCTCAGGAGTGTGTAACACACAGATTAAAGAGCTCAAGAGTACATAACACAGGGAGTGCTGTGTTCAGGAGTATGCATTTCACAGGGCTCAGAAGTGTATAACACGCAGAGTGTAGGGCTCAGGGGTCTGTAACACACAGAGGGCAGAGCTCAGGAGTGTGTAGTACACAGAGGGAGGGCTCAGGAGCCTGTAACAAAGAGAGTGCAGGGCTCAGGAGTACGAAATGAAAAGAATGCAGAGCTCAGGAGTGCATATCGCAAGGTGTGCAGGAGTGCATAATACACAGAGTGCAGGGGTCGATTTAGGGTTTATGTACACTTGATAAAGGTTTTCTTGCTCGCAGGTTTTTTATAATATACATTAATTTGCAAGTTACATTCTATAAACAATAAGGCTGTGTCAAGTGGCCTTGGTCTTTCTTTTCTGTATGGCGGTCATAATGACTTAATTTGCACCCTGGGTGAAAAGCTTAATTGTGTACATTTTTTTTCCAGGTTGTAACTGCTACTGGCTCACTTGCACTGGGAATCAACATGCCATGTAAATCTGTGGTTTTCCTGCATGATTCAGTTTACCTGGATGCACTAAACTATAGACAGGTAATTTTATACAAAACTCTTGTAACACTTTTTGATAGTAATCAGTTTAAAGCTTAATACACAAGTTACAATCTGACTTTCCAATCTCCTTTAACCCCTTCATGACTGAGCTTGTTTTCAGTTTCTGTTCATAAATGACTGACACACTTTTAAAATTTTTGCTGTGTGATTCTTCCACGGCTGTAATATACTTTCTTACTAAATGTACCCACACGTTATACTGTATATTGTTTTTTAGAGGACAGATAGGGCTATATAATTATATCAAACATGTGTACCCAACACTTCACTCAGTTCGAATACAATATTTAAAAATGACGAAAAAAACTTAAAGAAAAACACTTTTTTTTCACAAGTTTTGATTATTATTATTTTTTAGCAATTTTTATAATAATTATTATAGTATAATAAATATATGTATATATAATTTTTATTTTCTTAATTTGTTTTTACACTTTATTTATTTTTACACTTTTTTCCCGTCAGTTTATAGCAAGCACTCGCTATGACTGCTTGATAAATTAACTTTTTAATTTTTGGTTATTATTAGGCTGCTTCAAACTTAGGAACAGCTAATAATAACCTGAGAGACTGATCCTGACAGCATGTTTAAAGGTTTCTGATCATGTCCAGACGATCAGAAGTGATACATTTCAGGCACAGAGATACATTGTAACATTCCTGTGCCTGAAATGTATCGCACATCTTCATAGACATTGAGCTGTCAAAACGAATAGCAGAGAGGTGACTCACTCTGCTACCTCTCTGCTTTCTTCAGCTGTCAAATACCGGATCACTATTTAGCGATCCAGTATTTGTATGTAAGGCTTTATTCATTCATTATTGAAAGAAAGAAGCTTTTACAAAAGCTTAACTATTTCATTAATGAATGCCTCAATACTGAGGCAATTATTAATGAATGGTAACCGCTGAGAATCAGCGGTTACCAGCTTTACAGAGCCTCAAATAACTCGTCGCGTACAGTGTGCATGGCCAGTCATTTAAGCACTTTGTGGCGGGATGTACAGTGTAGTCTCCCGTCACGAAGGGTTAAGCTTACCATACACATTACAAACTGACTGCACAATTTACCCAGGACCTGTGAGGCCTTGTATGCAAACACCCCAGTCTGAGTATATAGTAATGATGTGTTTTACATTATCAGCCACCTTTCGCTAAGGCAAGTGCACTTGGATACCACCAGGATTATTATTATACAGGATTTATATAGCGCCAACAGTTTGCGCAGCGCTTTACAATATCAGGAAGACATTCAAATCACAATACAATTGAAGACAAGATGGTAAGGAGGGCTCTGCCTGTGAGGGCTTACAATCTAAAAGGGAGGGGCAAGTGATACATGAGGAGGTAGCTGTGCGGGGATGATTGTTTGAGAAAGTGATTGTTCAATGGTGAGGTTGAGGTGGGATAGGCTTCCCTGAAGAGATGAGTCTTAAGGGATCACCTAAAGCCAGTCAGTGTGGGAGATAGATGGACATGTTGGTGTAGAGAGTTCCATAGGATGGGAGAGACTCTAGTGAAGTCCTGGAGGCGAGCATGGGAGGAGTTGATGAGCGATCTGGATAGCAGGAGGTCTTGTGAAGAGCGGAGGGGACGGTTAGGGTGATACTTTGAGATACTTTGAGAGTTGTAGATGTGGTTGTTAATATTTTGTATTTGAAATGAAACAGAGGGGGGTTGCAGACACTGAGCGGTTGGTTAGGTGAATGAGTCTAGCAGCAGCATTCATGATAGACTGAAGGGGGGATAGCCTGTGTAGAGGTAAGCCAATGAGGAGGGAGTTGTAATAGTCAAGACGGGAGATAACTAGCGAGTGGATGAGTAATTTTGCGGTTTCATTGGTGAGCAAGGGGAGTATTTTGGAGATATTACGAAGGTGAAGGCGGCAGGATTTGGATAGTGATTGTATGTGGGGAAGAAAGGTGAGGTCCGAGTCAAGGATGACACCTAGGACCTTGGCATAGGGGGGAGGGCTGGATAGTTGTGTTAACAATCTCAAGGGAAAAGTTGGGGGATGGTGCACAGGCGGGAGGAAATAACATGAGCTCAGTTTTTTAAAGGTTGAGCTTTAACTGACGGATATGTCAGTTAGTAGATTAGTGACACACAAGGACACTGATGGGGTGTGTTGCGTAGTCGAGAGGTATATTTGAGTGTCATCGGCATAGAGATGGTATTGGAAACCATGTGAGGTTTTTAACTGACCAAGAGAGGAGGTGTAGATAGAGAAGAGAAGGGGTCCAAGGACAAATCCTTAGGGGACCACCACATAAAGAGGAAGAGGAGGGGAGGAGTTAGATTTGTAGGTGACACTACTAGGTGTAGGATTTAAACTATATACTCTGGCTGTGGGGCGTCATTGCGGGCCCATAAGCAAAAGTTAGTGTAGGGCAGTGGAAGGTGTGGGCTTGATGTTGCAGAAGGAAGAATCCGAGAATACAGGAAGGGCAGGCAGCAGACAAGACTGTATTCAGTAAACGTAGCAGAGGGTTAGGGAAGGCAGCGGGTTAGGGAACCGCTCAAAGTATTACCCTAACCGTCCCCTCCGCTCATCCATTGACCTCCTGCTTTCCAGCTCCCTTGTCCACTCCTCCCATACTTGCCTCCAGGACTTCTCTATAGTCTCTCCCATCCTCTGGAATGCCTTTAGGCGTTCCCTAAAGACTCATCTCTTCAGGGAAGCCTATCCCACCTCAACCTAACCGCTCAACCATCACATTCTCAAACAATTCATCCCCACACAGCTCCCTCCTTATGTATCATTTCCCCCTCCTCTTTCAGATTGTAAGCCCTCAGGGGCAGGGCCCTCCTTACCATCTTGTACTGTATTGTAACTGTAATGTCTTCCTTATATTGTAAAGCGCTGCGCAAACTGTTGGCGCTATATAAATCCTGTATAATAATAATAATAATAATTTAAAGTTTTTATTTATTTATTGCTGTTAATTTATGAATTTTCCATGTCTTCAGGGCTTGTTTTCCAAAAGATCAATGGTTTGTGTTTTTCAACCTTTACCTATAACCTTTATTTAATCTCTTAAAAATTTGGTTTGCTATTTAAAAAGCCAGCATAAAAGGAAAAGTCATGGTGAAAGAAAACCAATTCTGGTTTAACTAATCATTTTGGCATGTATATTCTTAATGGTCTGGGGAAGGGGTGTGTATATTGCCTAAATACATTGTGCTGGAAGGTGTACCTCTTTCTGATCTCAGAAAGTTGGCAGGTCTACCATAAACTGTATTATACATGCATTGTTATCAGAAATATCTTTTATCTGCCTTTTATTTAGAGTAACTTGGATATAGCAGTAAAGTTTATTAGCAGTAGTGAATGCTGGAGATGTGTTTTCCTGTGAACTGTAATTACTGTTGAATGGTTATTCCAAAGAGGTCAAAAAGTGATTTTTTCATTATTGAAACCTGGGGACCCCTTCCAGTATAGGGAGTGTAGCCACCTTGCCCTAAGGATTGTATTCAGTCTGCCTAATTGTATAGTCTATGCTCATTTGGTTTTCCCTAAGGATTCTGCTATTGATTGCATCTGCCTGCTGCTGGGTATAGCCTTGCCACAGAGTAGAGCAACCAATGGTGGGATGCTATAGATATCATTGTCACTTCAGTCAATCACAAGGAGTTTCATGGCCAGTGGTGTATGCTGGGAGAGGACATAAATATCTGGGTCTGACCATGTGAGAGCCTCTTTCTCCCCTGGACCTCCTGTCTGGGGGAGGTGTGTTAAATGAGCGAAGTATAACCAGGCCTGAAGCCTACAGGTGATCAGATGAGGACTCAGTCGGGGTCCAGAATTATTCCTGGGATAAAGAGTCAGGGAGGAACTTCATCTGCTTGAAGTTCCAGAGACATAAGGATGGGCTTGGACCTTAGAGAGATGTCTGCTGTCTCACCCAGGGAAATCTCAAACTGTCTGCCAAATGGGGATCTCTATCACAGCATCATTACACTTTTGGTTTGAGTACCCTGTACACTGTGCAGCTGGAGAGCATTTGGTGAGTCTGGAGTTCCCTATTCCTCAGATGTCTGCAGCCTTATACGCTCTCTCCCAGTTTTGTTGCTGGTTCAATTAAAGCATTATAAAAATCCTAAATGTGACTGGCGCCCTATTTCACTCCACACATCCCATTCCGACTAAGAATCCATCCATGTGGTGAAGTGTCAGCACTTTCTGTCCCTAGAATCCAGGGGGCAGCTACTCATTTAATATCAGTCAACAAAGTTGCATTTCTCCCTCAATATTGATTTAAATGCTTTATACATTTGGATGCTCTGTAAGCCGCTATGGGGCCCGGGCACAGGGGGGGCCTGGCCAGGTCATCCCTCTGATGCCGCGGGGGCCGTCTGGGTCGCTATGGCATGTAAGGGTGCTGGCTGCCACTGACACCGTCGGTGATGTGTGCAGCGGCCGCGGCGCGTTTCCCCTCAGTCGCTGCGGAGCTGTGTCAGTGACAGCCAGCAGCTGCGGCAGAAGAGGCCGGCGTTCGCAGTGAAGGAGGAGGCAGGGCCCACCTAAGAGCAACCCCACCTCCGCTTACATCACTGGCCAGCGACCTAAGAGCAGGTGGGGCCAGTGATGGAAGAGGAGGCAGGGCCCGGTGACCACGGAGGCGGACAGCGCTGACAGGTAAGAGGTGTGCAGCCCATTTGACACCCTGCGGAGCCCACTATAGAGAGTCTATGGTGGGCTGTTTGGTATATCAGGTGGGCTCTGCAAGTGGCATAACTAGCAATCACGGGGCCCCATACAAAATTATGCTATGGGGCCCTGTGATTTTTAGTTACGCCCCTGTCTGTAAGATATACAGTATGTGTACATGAGCAGGAACTGTTTAGCTGTTTGGCTTCATTATGTTTTTCATTAGAGGAATACTTAAAATCTAAAGTGAAATAGTGGATATGTGAAGTATTTTACAATAACAAAACTATAGCAGCATGTGATGATATCATATTTTCATTAGATGGCAGGTCGTGCTGGAAGACGAGGACTGGATCTAGAGGGAAGTGTGTATTTCTTCAACATTCCAGTACCAAAAGTGAAAAAACTTATGAAGTCCAATGTTCCAGAGCTAAGAGGCCAGTTTCCTCTGAGCATTTCTCTTGTACTAAGACTCATGCTTCTGGCAGCCAAAGCAGATGACAAAGAGGATGCTAAAGCAAAAGTAGGCTTCATTATGTGTAAATAGTTAAACTCCTTTTCAGTTGTACAGGTGAAACTCGAATAATTAGAATATCGTGCAAAGTTCATTTATTTCACTAATGCAACTTTAAAGGTGAAACTAATATATGAGATAGACTCATTACATGCAAAGCAAGATAGTTCAAGCCGTGATTTGTCATAATTGTGATGATTATGGCTTACAGCTCATGAAAACCCCAAGAACCCCAAATCCACAACCTCAAAAAAGTAGATTATTACATGCAATCAATAAAACAAGGATTGTACATAGAACAATATCGGACCTCTGAAAAGTACAAGCATGCATATGTACTCAGTACTTGGTTTGGGCCCCTTTTGCAGCACTTACTGCAATTACTTTTGCACGATATTCTAATTATTCGAGTTTCACCTGTATGTAATTAAACACTTTTAAAGCATATTATTTATTTTTTGTGTCTGCTCTACAATATAAAAAATATAAAAAATAAGGAAAGGGCAAAAATGTCCTGCTAAAGTGAGAATCAAATGTTCAGTTCTTTCACTGTGCACGCCCTCCCTCTTTATGTACAGCTCTTCACTGTAAATGGTTTGACCTGCTTTCTCTGCCTTCTTGTGACTTCTAGTCCCCAGAGTCCCCCCTTACATCAGAGCTGCTCCTTATATCAGTGTCCACACTGTTTCCTCTTTCCTGAGAGTCTGATTGAATGCAGGTGCTGTTCGGCCGACAATTTTCCGCATGGCACCTTCTAGTGATGTTGGGTGAGAGGCGGCAGACAGGTACACCCAGTAAGAATTTCATCTGGTTCATAAAAAATCAGCCACCATTCACTCAGTGTGTAGCCAGCTTTAGGGTAATTAAGGTAAGTAAGCTGGTCAGCTAAAAAGTAAAGAAGTGGGCTGTGGAATGAGAGGGAGAGGAGAGAGATTCACAGAGGTAAGGATGGCCATAAAACTATTTCATAGCGATTTGGAAATCTGAGGTCCACATTCAGTCTGTTATCCCTTGTGTCAAACAGAAATATAATTTGTAATTCAACAGATTTCCTTTCCTGATTATTTTTTAAAATCCATATAATGAGCTAAAACATTTATGTCTTCCATAGAATGGTTTTCAGAAATTAGGTCCCACAGGTGTGCAGCAGTTGTCATTCTTGTGTTCTTTTAAGATGTGTCTATGTAGATTCATTTTCTTCTGTAATTCTTGTCCTTGTTCTGTAATTCGTGTCACCATTTTAACATCCCTGGTTGCACTTGTTATATTGAATGATGTCCACCACATTACTGGAGGTGAAGCTGTATGGCCCTGTAATACTGAAGCTTCCTTTTGTTTGTCTGACACTTTTTAATGTATTGATGCAGCTGCACAGTTTGCAACTTTTGGTGTTTCAGAGTTTCATTTCCTTGTTTGTGCCTCTGTAATAAGTTCCCTGCTGATTCATTTATGTCTGAGGTTGGGTGGTTGCCTGAGGGCCAGAATTGGGGGTTGTTGAAGTATTTTATGCTATGTTGTGGTGGGTTACAGCTCTTTGATTTTCTTATCACTTCTGTTGACTTCTAGTCCCCATAGCACCCCCTTACATCAGAGTCCACAGAGTTCCCTCTTACCTGAATCATCAGGCAGGCAAAAGCTGATTGGCAGAGGGCTGGAGGAGGCAGGGCATTAAATGGAGGAGGTGGAGCATTGGAAGTTCCATCCTCATCCTCTCTCTCTTACTGAGCAAACCAGGTTGGATTGGCTGGATGCTAGAACGCCAGGTGGTCCCAGCAACCAACCACCAGTGGCGTCATTCAACCCACTGGTATGATTAACCCCCCCATTTAAACCACCAGTGGGAAATTGAATGATGACAGCACAAGTCTGCTGTCACAGATGTCTCCATGAGCCAGGGAATGTTCACTGATGAATGGAGCAGTGCCCCCCTCCTTCAAGTGGTGACTAGGGCATGTACCATACCCTGGATATGCCAACGCCTCTGGGGATGGTTCTGGGGATGCCTGTTTCCTAGGAATCTCGGACAGATAGTAACCATATGCTGGATAGTATGTGGTTACTAAATGAGCATGATTATCTGTTTTTTTAAATCTTTGTAAAATATATTTTCTTTGGGTTTTCAAAGAACCATTTATGCTTGTACTTATGGTTTTGTTGCTGTAACCAGTCATATGAAAGGATTCTGCTAATACTCTATGATGTTTATGTCTGTCTTCTGGGTCAGATCATATGCAGTTTTATCTAGTGGCCTGCATATGGTGGTTTGTTTGATCTGTGGAAGGGTGTGTGTGGTGGAAGCTGGAACTGTGGAAGTAGTGGCATCATTCAGTGAATTTCCTGTATATTAAGGTGTGCATTTTTAAAAATCTCTGATGGAGTGGAGGAGGAGGTGCCCTGTATGAGACCGCCTGGAAGATCAAAGGACACAGGATATGTGGCACAAATTAAAATGTCAGCATCCCCTGCTCTCCTTCAGATGTTACAGATAACTATGCTGGCCCAATCTAAGTCTTTAAAAAAATATTATTTCTGGAATTCCAGTTTAACCTCTATTAAGAATCTTTTCTTTTTGAGTTCACTTTACCAGAGACTTTTGTGGGAGGATCTCTTAGATGCACCGTTGAAAGCATAGGTAGATATTTAAATAGATTCCCAGTTAACTCTCTCACCCTTTTCTAAACATGATGTAACAGGAAAAACAGTTTGTAGAATACATATTATAAAATAAAGGGAAGAAATATTGTATTTTTTGTTAAGGTTTATTGTTATGATTTCAGAAAAGATGTATTATCTTGACCACATGGTTTCTGATATACACAAACCCTTAAATAGTCTGTTGAACTACTAATACTATGTATTATTTTTTTTATTAGGTGTTATCAGTTTTAAAGCATTCCCTTATGACGTTCAAACATCCAAATGAAGCACAAATGTTAAAGCTTTACTGTATATTCTCACTGCAGTTCCTGCTATCCAAGGTATGTGTTAGATATATTTATTTTTTACAATCCATCTTCTCTAATTGTTGTCTCTCTTTCTGATCAAATTTGTGTGCCAGGTTTTGATTTTGGTAGTGGCTCACTTATTTAACCTCCCTGGTGGTATGATTTTTATTTTTTTTTCATGTCATTTTTCGGTCTATTTTTTTTTTTCAAATTGTTTTCGTCTTTGACGTTTTTGTTTTTTTTAAATATCCCGGCGGTTCAGCCCCCCTTTGACGCGTACGCTTGCAAGCGACGGAACCCGGAAGCCGGCATCGGCCGCAGGACACAGCGCGGCTCGAGAGACAAGGTAAGTAAATGCTATGCGGCTTTCCCAAGTGTAGCTCGGGGTTACCGCTTATGGTATGGAAAAGTAACCCCGAGCTACACTCGGGAATACCGCCGGGGAGGTTTAAATTACAATAAATTTAGGAGTTGAATCTTAAAAATGCATTCAAGTACCTTAACTATTAACAAAAATATAGCTTACTTGTGTATCCCTCAGCTGTAGATCCTCAAATCATCTCTGAATTCATGCTGCTTCGAGCTTGGAGCGGTGGCTACTTTACAACACACACAGAGACCATGGGGAGCAAAAGTAGCCACCCTCCAGGAGGAAGGACAGTGTCAGCATGAATTCAGAGATGATTTGAGGATCTTCAGCTGAGTGATACACAAATAAGATACATTTTTGTTATGAGTTAAAGTACTTGAATGCATTTTTAAGATGTACTCCTGAGTTTAGTGTCACTTTAACTAATGCAAAGTAAGTGTGTTACTCTAACAATTGCCTTTGCAGCACTGGCGGAACTACCAGGGTCGCAGCGGTCGCAATTGCGACCAGGCCCTGGCGTTCGGCCACTTGGGGGGGGGCCCAGCGAGGAAGAAGAGGGCCCCCCCTCCAGAGAGCTGCCGCTACATCCCTGCACAGCCGCCCGTAGCATGTACGGGCAGCTGTGCGGCAGGGATGCATTGCATTGCAGGCTAAAAAATTGGACCATATTATAACTGGTTATATTTTCCTAGTTTTAGTTAATAAATGATCTACTGTGTAGTGCGTTAAAGGAAGCCTGTTATGAAAAAAAGGGGGCTGCCATTGGTGACCTTCTTCTGAAATGTTAGTTACTTGGCTGTCTCTGTCTTCAGCATTTTCTAAGTCACATACCTAAAACAATTTTTCAGCAAGTAAAATTATGTTTTGATCTTAATATTTGCTGTAGGTCAGTGGTGAAGGAAGAGGTTCAGCATGAAAGCCAAACAATTAGCATTTCAAAGGAAGTCAGCATTTGCAGGATCATTGATTCTCGTATTCAAGGCAATACGGTGACAAAATGATGGTTGATTTTTATCTCTCTTTCTCTCTGTTCATGTGCCTCTTCCTCTGTCACTGCCTCTGTCTCTCTAGGTATATATAGACAAAAGTCACAGTTCTCCACTCACAAAGTAAACACTGTATCTGTAAACACTTTTGCTATGCCATATAGCTACTTTGTGAGTGGAGAACTGTGACTTTTGTGAAACATTAGCTGAATAGAGCTCAGCTAGCAGTGTAAACAGAGTTCCACAAAATACACAAGAACATTTATCGGCATAATAAAGTAGTGATGTGTTTTAATATGCAATAATATGCAATTTATGATATAGCACCAGTGAATGTTTGGTAAATGTTACATTCAATTCTTTATAAATTTATAATATCCTAATTAGTAGAGTTTGAGCAGTATCCTCAAATCTTATCTGGTTTTAGTGTAGCCTGTGTTAAATGTTCACATCTCTATCATTTGAACCATTCCAAATGGGAGCTCACTGGAACTCTACTGTCTGTACAATATTCCTTAAAGCTTATACTTAGAACATTGCTTTATTCTTTCTACTTCAGCGTTAGAGGTTTATCATGACAACCTCATGATCGCTTTTATTGCAATTGTATGCTTTCCTGAAATATAAAGTTATACTTATCAAAGTATTGTTTTATAAACATGAATTCACATTTCTGTGATTTATCTTTCATAAGGAATACCTGAATCAAGACTGTAATCCTACAGAATTTACAGGACTTGTTACCCATCTACATTATCATGAGCCATCCAATTTTCTGTTTGTCACCTTCCTTGAAAAAGGCCTCTTTCATCAGCTGTGTAAGCCACTACCTGGAGGTACATTTTCAGTCTATTTATATTTCATTACATATATCATCTATAAGGAAATGTATAAGGAAATGTAAAAGACAAAATGTACAGCTGCCCCAATTTTTGTCTGCTCGTTTTGATAAATTCCCCCCACTGTGTGTGTATATACAGGGCTTGAAAAATGTTAGGGCGTCTCACCAGTCAGTCAAAAATTTCACCAGTCAGCATGACCGGACTATAGCCTTGCAATTTATGTTAACATTTTTTGGGGACAGAAATGACACGCAGATATGAGTCGGGTAAAATCGCAAAAAACGCCCTTAGGCGACGCTTAAAACGCTTTTACTGCCCATCAGTTTAGTGTTATCGGGGATTAATGGCCCTAAAATTATTGCTCTCACTCCGATGTTTGCGGCGATATGTAACATGTGCGGCACAATAGGTGCAATCGTCGTTTTTCGCACGTAGGTGCACCTGACGCATATCTGCGTGTGTATGTGGAGGGCGGGGACTTACATTTTTTTAATGCTTTATTTTTTTAATGATTCTTTAATTTTTGTACTACTTTTTTTTTTTTCCACACAACTTTATTGCTATTACATGGGGGGGCTAAGAAGCCCCCTATGTGATAGCCAATTTACATGATAGGTCCTCTTTATGGAGACATCAGGGGTCTCCAAGACCCAAAAGAGCCCTGGGGCCATGCTAAAAAAAATATAGAACATAATTCTGTGTTTAAAAGTCAGAACTCTGAGTTTAAAAGTCAGAATTCTGAGTTTAAAAGTCAGAATTCTGACTTCTAAACTCAGAATTCTGACCTTTAATCTCAGAATTCTGTTTTTTAAATTTTGAGTTTGAAACTCAGAATTCTGTCGTTCAAACTCAGAATTCTGACTTTTAAACACCAGAATTATGTTTCATTTTTTTTTAGCATGGCCCCAGGGCCCTTCCGTAAAAGACAACCTAAATTTCCGATACAAAATACACTTAACTTCAGGCCACTCAAACACAATACAATTTCCAAATTTTCTATAAAATATGAAAGAAGTAAATAGTAAATGCATACCATATTTATCAATAAACAAAACTGTGCGTGCTCGCGAAATGGCAACAAACTAAGATACCCAAAATTGCCCATAGGTCAGGCTTTAAAAGCCTCCAAAGGTTATTAACTCAAAGTTAACTATAAATGATGGCATTAGAATTATTAGTTCATAATATAGTTTATCATTTTTCTATTTTTTTATGTCCCCCCTTATATTAGCAGGGGTTTGATAAGAAGTGATATCACTTTATGATTGTAAATACTCTTACTGAAAACATCAGGGGTCTTCGACCAACTGCTGCACCTGGCTCCCCAAGTCAGGAACTGTTGGTGCTGAACGCAAAAGTGCTCAGTGCTGAGCACTTCCGGGTTCACATTTCACAGGAGAAATAGAGAAACAGACATTCCTCCATCTGTGCCTGCTTGCTATCCTGATGTGCTTTCTTTCCAATGTCGTATGGCGCAACAGAAGGAGTTTTCCCAAAAGAAGGACTTTATCAGAGAAAGGTGAGCAGAGGCACCTGGAGTCAAAGAAGGAATTTTTGATATTTTCTGGTAAATCCCTTATTTGTGTCAAAAAGATCAGGTACACAGCGTGTATCGTGGTACTGTACCACCACTTCTTCAGGAAGATGTATGACTGGGCTAGATAAAAAGTGTGTATATATCTATATATATATATAGATATATACACATACCATATATACTCGAGTATAAGTCGAGTTTTTCTGCAAATTTTTTGTGCTGAAAAATGCCCCCCCCCTGCTTATACTCGAGTCAGCGTCTCGAGAACTGAGGAAAGTGAGTACGCTGGTCAGGTTTCTTCTTACTTACCTCGCCGAGCGTCGCGTCACTACTGCTCTGCTGGGCGGCGCTCCGAGCGGGGTCATCTGGCAGTCTCCGGGTCCTAATTTAGGTGGCCGGAGACTGCCAGATGACCCTGCTCGGAGCG
>NW_017308715.1:65829-94338 GCF_000935625.1 Nanorana parkeri
GATATATATATATATATATATATACATACATATATACTGTATATATATATACACACAGTATAGTATAAAATGTATAATTTACAATAGATCACCCCATAATAAGGTAGTTGAATGCATTTTTAAGATTTTACTCTTTAGTGTCACTTTAAAGAATACCAGTAGAATAATGTGATTAATATAAACTCTCAGTACAATCTATCCACTGTGGAAAACAAACAGGTTGTGATCTCCCTCATTGTATATAAAATCTCCACACTAGTGCTGAATACTTTTCTAGCAACCTGGTAAAATCAGAACTCACCAGATCACAGGGCCTCAATCTCTAGAAGATGTTTATGTGCATTTTTGTATATCGTATCCATAGCCAGGCCCATATCCCCTTCTTCTGTCCCTTATTAGTTGCTCCACCAGTAAAAAATAACCTAAATGGCATATGTTATAATTTGTAAATGACATATTCTGTATTTAAATAAATTAGGATATAACTGCTATATGTGCATTCTGTATGGGGAGATATTAATTTATTTAAACAAGGAATAATACTGCTCTATGAGCTGTTTCTGCCATTACTGAGTTCATTAAGGACAATAAAAGAGAAAATCACAATCTGTTTGTATTAGAATATATAGATTTTGTTTGTATGCTTAGATAATATTTAGTTAGACCACTGTATTTTTCTGGCTCTATTTTTGTGGCAATATGTGTAATTTTTGATACAGGAGCTTAGAGTGTGTTAACAGATTTAGGTAAGTGGGAGGTTTAGTTTATATATTTATCCATTGTTATGCCATTAAATCTCATGAAAAAAATTATCCCCCTGCACATGTTTTATTAAGCAAGCTAGTGCTGGGCCTTCTATCAAAATCGGAAAAAACCTACTCATATGCTCTCTTAATCTTTACCCATAAACAGATCTGACAAAACAGTAAATCTGTCACATCTCGATTTATTTTACTCTTGCTTTTTGTTTACTTTTGCTCTTGTTGTTTTCAGGAGAGATTACCTCAGGTTGCTAAAAAAGTGTTATACATACAAATACTAATTAAACTATTTAAATTAGCATTGGCAATTAGTGAACCACTGACTATGTTTTTAATAAATGCATGATTGAATATAGTAGAAGTAGTTTAGAAAAAAAAGTTTACTAATATATAGCTAGAACATGACATTTATGTGTCCCTTTTTTTATCATGTAGACCCAACAAAATTTCCAGACTCTGTAATGAAAACGTTGGTTCTGATACTGGCAAATTTATTTGCAAGATCATATTTACCACCAAGTAGGCGTTCACCTGAGGATACATTTCATCAGTCAAGGGTAAGGAAATCTGTAATATTTAGCAGAGCTGCTGTCTATAGATTGAGGCAATGAAAGACTTTTCCAGAAACACAGGTATTGTCTGATATATAGAAAACAAATTGACTGCTTAAAAGTGCATTGGCCTGTTGCAGTCAGAGACATAACAGCAGGTTGCAATGACTGTATTCTTATCAGACACCTGTATTTTCACACCTCCACAGTAAAAAAAGAATCCAGCCACATACCACTTGTCACACTAAAATCCTCCTTTATTTAGACTTGCACAGCTTGGCTCAGTCCTGCCCTTGGTGAGCCCCTCTAACAAATTTGGCCTTATACAGGACTTACACAGTCTACGACTAAGCCCTGGATAGAGCAAAATGTGTTAGTGGGTCGGACCAAGGGCAGAACTGAGCCGAGCTGTGCAAGTGTGAAAGAAGTTTTCCAGCGTGACAAATCGTGTGCGGCTGGATTCTTTTTACTGTCATCCAGCGTTTATCTTCTTCACTGCGTGACCGTGAAGGAGCAGTGTGTCAACCTGTTGAATCTATCTGGATTTTCACTGTTATATTGGAGAAACAGGTCTGTTGATTAAGACAGCCAGGCCGGCTAATATTTGTTTAGATATTTTAGGGAATGGTGTCTAATAAAGTCTGCTGTTACTCATAGACTATGTATTCACTCAGTTTACACTAAAAGAATTAGACATGTGCGATTCATTTTAGGAAGATTCAGTATTCGGATACATTTTCGGAGATTCGGATATATCTGAATCTCCTAATTACAGAAATGACTAATGAAAACGAATCAGAATTACAGATAACTAAAATTTCGGAAGAATTTTAAGGGGGAACCCCACCCCCCCAAAACGGGGGGAAAAAAGTGAGGTCACCCCTAAAATTCCTACCAGCCCCTGATCCAAGCACTGGCCCGGTAGGAGACGATGATGTTACACCCTAAAGGGTCTGGTATGACTTTGGAGGGGAACCCCACGTCCCCCTTTTTTTAACTTGGGGGGGTCCCTCCTAACATTCCTACCAGGCATAAAGGGTCTGGTATCAATTAAGGGGGAAAATCACGCTTTTTTATTTCTCTTCTGCAGACTGTAAAAAAAAAAAAAAAAAGTAATTTTTTTTCTTTTGTCTAATGTCACTTTGCTGCAACGAATATTTCTCCAGAAGGAGAACTATGAGGTGAGTGCTTTTCACTGACCTCATAGTTCTAGCCGACCTGTGACAATGAGACTGTCACAGGTCGGCTCAGTAGATCGGGAAGTGAGCGAACACATGTCGGCGTTCGCTCACTTCTCGATCCTGTCACGGCTCTCTGCCGTGACAGGGGAGGGGCTGGATTCCCCCCTCCCCGCTCTGATCCTACAGCGCTGACTGGCGGAACGGAAGGGGGAGGGGGCGGGTACAGCTGGCTCTGCCTCTAGATAGGCAGAGCCAGCTATCACTCATGCAGCTGGGCGGATCCAGACATAATTGGCGGGATCCGCTTCAGCTGCAACGTCTCAGTAAACCGCAAGCTGTAGCTCGCGGTATACTGCGGCGTCTAAGTATACCCCGAGCTGTAGCTCGGGGTATACTGAGCTTAGGGTGACGGGAGGACGCTAGTTTGTGTCCTCCCGTCACCCTTCGGTGAACTATGGGGAAAAGCCCTAACCCCATAGTTCTCCTTTAAGGTCCACCCAGTCTCCTTACCTTACAAGAACTGCAGTGGATCCTCAGCCTGGAGTTCAGTGTGGGCTGCTGTGCTGTGACAGAGCTCCATCTATATGTGCATTGCTTGTACAGCTCCCTTGCATGCCCTGTAGAGTTGTCAGGAGCCAGAATGTGATGTCACTCCAGTCCAGGCCCCTCTACAGGACATGCGAGGGAGCTGTAAGCAATGCATGTATGGATGGAGCTCCCCTCGCGGCCATAGCCCCATCCCATCCTACCTCAAGCTGACACTCGGCGCCGGGCAGCATATTTTGAATGGCTACCTGGCACGAGAACTGACAGTGCTGCGCTAGGGGGAAGCAGAGGAGCCTCTTACCTAGAAAAGTGGAAGGCATGTGGGAACCCACTGAACACGGGCTCGCGACCCACTTTTGGGTCACGACCCACCAGTTGAGAACCAAGGCTGTATAGTAAATATAGCCATGGCATACAAACGAGGAAGGAAGGTTTATAAAGTATATAATGAATAGCAAAAATCATTTAACTCAATGGATCCCCTATTGTAGGGCCCCCTATTGTAATTAATAGCAAAACCACGATTGTTCCCCAGAAGGGGATCCCACCATTGTTACAAAGTGTAAGACAAATTGTCGTAAAAGTGTATTTATTCCTAAATATTTTAAAATGCATATGTATCAAAAGACAAACAAACATGTATTTATCACATATATGACTGCTTTCGGCTAATTATTGATAAAGTGCATGTGGATATACATATATAAATAGTATAAGGTACGCCCTGGGGTGCCTCAGTATATGTTTAACGTTATGCTTAATGTCAGGAGAGTATCCTTATATCTAGAGCTTCACAAATGGAAAAGGATGTCAGTCTCCTGGATCAAATGAAGGGTTAACATACACGTGTATGAAAAAAGGAATTAAAAAGAAAGTCAAAAATGCTTCATTTGATTAGAAAAATATATAGGTTGCACTCACAGTGATGTATTTTCCACTCATGGATCAGGAGACCGGAGTAATTTTGCCACTGATATAAAGAGACCCAGCTGTAATTGCGAGTGGTTCAGGAGATATTTATCCATATCTCAGCTTTTCTTTTTCGCTGTAGAAGTTGGCCTTTACTGAATATATGCTCTGGGTCGTATGGTGGCTGTATCCGTAGCAGAAGAAAAGGAAGTAGATCCTCCTAGTTGGATCTATGATGTATGGCTTTATGTTCTGCCCAGTGAAGTTTTTCACTCACGGATGTAGATCAGAAGACCGAAGTGGTTTTGCCCCTTGACATAACGCAGACCAGCTGTAAACACAATAGGTTCAGGAGACAAATAACCTTATCTCGGCTTTTCTTATCCACTGTAGATGTTTAGCCTTTACTGAACATATGCTCTGGTTCGTTTGATGGCTGTGTCCAGATCAAAGGAAATCCTCTTTTGGCTGGATCAATGATGTCTGAATTTGGTTCTGCTCCTGAATACATCAATAAATGAGTACTGTTCAGAGAGTGACTTTTCTCTAGCTTTGAGCTCTGAAGTGCTCCAGCAGAATATACTGTATAACGTAGGACCACGAATTGGAATGAAGCAAATAACCAGGGCGGCCTTGGCCGAGGCAGTCAAACAAAAAACACCTAGCCCACGCCTATGACGCGTTTCACCCCCCACCGGGGCTTCGTCAGAAGGGCGTAGTTTGGCAAGGGTTCTAATTACCCTATTTAAGTGCTAAGAGCAATCTCTTTGATTGGAAACAGTTGAGAACACTGCGTTCCTGTGTGTGTCCCCACAGGGCGCATTCTTTAAACCGGAAATATATTAGGTGCTAAAATAGTAATATATATATACGTATAAGTATATGTACAAAACAAAAATGCTGTTATTACCGAAAAGTCAAGATGACATAGACGACATCGTAGGTGATAAAAATTCATATGTTCTATAGTTATGTGTTATAAGTTACTATACCGTACATCCTTCACATTTAGTGTACAGAGTTTAATTCATTTTTGTGTGTATTTAAATCTGTTTGTCTTTTGATACGTATGCATTTTAAAATATTTAGAAATAAATACACTTTTACGACAATTTGTCTTACACTTTGTAACAATGGTGGAATCCCCTTCTGGGGAACAATCGTGGTTTTAAATATAGCCATGCATGTCCTTATGAGACTTAAAACCTGCCCAGCTGATAGTTAAATATGACCATTGCTAGGAATAATCTGTTGAAGAAAACATGCCTTTTTGGGATCCATGAGTACTTAGTCCATGCCTGCTTTGTGGTGAACTAGCAGCAGCAGGGATCTGTGCGAAGGGGCAGGCCACTTGCGTTGCTGCAAAAGATGACTGACGTGCATTCCAACAGCACTGCTCATGTCCCGGATGATGGCGATGCATTCCAGTGCCATCTGTAACTGCTCTGGTGGGATAAACAGGCAGAAATGTCCAATTGTGAGCAGTAGAATCAGGGCTATACATAGTGAAGAGCCCTATGTGATTAGTAGACTAATTCTATTATCTAATGAAACCCATCAGGGTATAACATTTTCAAAAAAAATCCAAATGCACTACCTTGCTTTTAATTTCTATAATAACTGATATAAGATATCAGATATAACTGCTAGCATGTACTTTTTTGAAAAAGGTCCTGGAAACAATGAACAGATCATATTGTAAAGTTGTAAATTTACTAAATCAATTATATTTGGATTTGTATGACATATATATGTGAGAGTACCTTCAATGTTGTTGAAGTGATGTACCAGTGACTACAATCTGAAACAACACTTGCCAGACAAGCTCTGCTGTGCCTCTAGGATATCAAAAACCTTAAAGAAATATATTGCTTTTTGTAGACTAAAAACATCCACGAAAGAAACCACCCCAAAACAACTGAATCTCCACTGTGAAACTCTAGTTGGAAGTTACAGGTGCAAGCACCCAAAATGTATGTAGAGTCAAAGGAAATCTCACTGCTCCAATTCCTTAGCTGCCATCAGGACTCCCCAGGTGCTGGTTTAATAGGTGCGTCTTCACCTTGGAATGTAGTAGTATGAGAACAGACCGCACTATCCAGAGAATTCCAATACTTTATTGAAATTCACAGCAAATCCAGAATACCAGTGAATAAAATTGAATAAAGCAACAAAAACCAGAACTGCACACTCCCAGCTACAACCTCTCACATGTTTCACCCGTAGGCTTATTCATAGAGGTACAGTGCGGTCTGTTGGCATACTACCCAAAATGTATGATTTGTTCAATAATAATCAACAGAACTAAAACAGTCACTTTTTTCAGTAACAAAGTCATATATACTATCAAAGCAATTTCCATATGGGAAACTAATTATTCGGGATGCACAGATACCGATACAAGTATTGGTGCTGATACAGAATATTTGGGCGAATGCCTGATGCCTATCCCGATGGGAGGTGAGTCATTACACGTTGCCCTGCTTCCTGATTGGCTGGGAAGCTGACTCCATGCTCCCTCGTCACCTGGGAGCATGGAGCTGGCTTCCAAGCTAATCAGGAAGCTGGGGGGTGGGTAATTACTCACACCCTGGCTTCCTGATTGACTAGGAAGCTGGCCAATTAGGAAGACAGGCGGCGAGTCATTACCCGCCCCCCGGCTTGCTGATTGGCCAGAAAGCTGCTCCCTCGTCATCTGTTGCCTGCATAAAGCAATTATATGACTATTTCTACAAATGTGCATGTTGTTTAGTAATGTGGTGTAATTACCAAGTGAATGCTGTAACAGACTTACCGTTCCCCTTTCCAGCGCGGGTGTCCGCTCCGCCCACTCCATCGGCGTCAGGTCGCTCCGGCGCTGTCACGCCGGCGTCTACGCTCCGCTTCTCCCCTCTCACGTACGGCTGTCACTTAAAACGGCGGGGAATTCAATTGCTCAGCATCCTAGTGTTGTGGACGCTGGAGCAATCGATCCCCACCGTTATTGCTCCTTCCCCATGCTGGAAACGCTGCTACCTCCTGCAACCAACTCGTATGCTAGGATAGCATACCACAACTTCAGCAGAGGATTCTTCTGGCGCAGGTGTCAGCTCCAGTTGCCTGGGTCCTGGAAAGTGCCTTACAGACTCTAAAACCACTAACCGCAAGTACCCTACTTTCACAGTGTAATTGTATGGAAAGCAATTTATGAGAACTACTACTCTCATTTGTCCATATAACCGTGGGTTATTGGAAACCAGTTCTGCAGGCAATACTCAATTATCTCTTGTCTGTTGATGCAAAACCCTAACCATCACAGTAAGGGACTATTCAAGTGGTTGTTGGTATGCTGTGACGCAACAGCTGCATGCTGCATATTAATTGTGTACCTTGAGTTTCCAAATGGCTACTACAACCTGCAGGATACAGAACCTTCTTGTAGAATAGGGTCCGACCTACAGATCAAATTGGTCCCAGTCTATATGACCACGCATATGTTCCCTGGTCAATCAGGTTGTACGGCCATTATCATTTGATAGACACTACTCTGTTGCATGAGGTAATGCAGTGGCGAGAAGTGCTCTTCCTTGTGTATGATGTATTGCAGTTTAAACAATCGCTCTCACTCCCTATAGTGTCATATATTGTTTAACTGAACCCTGAACCGCCATCATTAAATTTACCTGGGGGGAGCATCACTTATTTTAACGGTAACCAGAACTGTTGACGAAGCTCGATCTCCGCAGCTGAGATCCCTTTCCCAACGGATATTTGCTGTTGCGTTACAGATGCATTGTTTACATGTGTCCTTTTGTGTCCTGTTGTTGTATGATAATATTTTATAGCATTAATAAAAAAAGAAGTAACAAATTGACAAATATGTATATTTTTGTACAGATCCATCTAGAAGAGCTACCTAAAGACTTTGCTGATGTTGTTAAGGAATATAACAAGGATGTTGCAACAGTCTTTGGTCACTGCATTCTTACAGCCTCCAAGCTGGCAGATATGGAGAAAGAATATCAGCTACCTCTCACACAAATCGGTATGTGTAATGATAGATCTTCTTTAGCTATGGTATTTATATACTGTAATAATATTTGAAAATACTGTTCGATTTGGAAAATGATGGTGGCCGTATACGACGTATGATCATAAAATACAGTGAATGCTGCTGGGAGTGCCAGTCAACGTAAAGGCACGGATCTTCAATATGAGATGCAGTGTGTCAAACCTTAGTAACAGTGTGTGACAAGTTTCAACTTGTTCAATGAAGTCAGTTGTGCGCTACGGTTGAAAGAAGGTGTGTTTTTTATTGTGCCGTAAATCATGCATCATGAACAACGCATTAACAGGAAATTGTGTTTCAAACTGCAAAAAAGTGCTAAAGAAACACACAAAATGTTAAAATTAGTTTATGGTGATGCTGCAGTGACCATAAAGACGGTTTACAAGTGGTTGGAGCAATTTCGTAATGTTTGTGAATCGGTTGAAGACGAGAAGAGATGGAGACATCCTTCAACATCAAAAACCCAAGAGAATGTTGAAAGAGTAAGCAAAATGATTTGATCAAACAGGCGATTTACTATTAGGGATTTTTCTGAGGATCTGAACATCTCTTATGATAGAAAACAGCATGAGAAATGAGCAAATGGTTTCAGCCTCCATCATGACAACGTTCCGTGTCACAAATCACTTCTGGTACAACAAATTCTGTTAAATAAAAACATTACAGTGTGTCCTCATCCACCTTATTTACTGGATCTTGCACTGTGCGACTTCTGGCTCTTCTCCAAGATCAAAATGACCATGAAAGGTAAACGTTTTGAATCAGTTCAGGATATCGAGGCAGCCATGACAGTGCAACTAAAGACACTCACGGAAAAGGACTTCCAAAACTGCTTCAGAAAGTGGCAAGAACGATGGGATAAGTGTGTTCAAAGTGAGGAAGAGTATTTTGAGGAGGATTCATGGCAATGTGTTTTTTACTGCAATTACATTTTTTTCATTTAAACATTCACCGTATTTTTTGACCACACCTTGTACAATGATATTTACACTACACGTTTATATGGTGGAAATAATACCCATCAAATTGACTGGCATATAATCAGACAGGATAGTTTTTGTAGATAAAAATATATTTGCATTTGTTCATGTGTATGGTCAACATAGGACTTGAATAGATGGGCCTTAGACACGTGCATAAGCCAAATGAAAAATGCTTTTAGGTTTGAAGTTTGAGTTGCTTTGATTTGCATTTCATTTGTTCTAGGAGTTCTTTCAAGTTGCCTGCAGTTTCTTAAATGTTCTCTTGCATTCACATGAGCTTGTATGGGAAGGAAAATTAGATCAGATGCAAAAGAAATTGAATGTTTATGAGTTCTCACGGTCAAACAAAGACATTTGTGACAGCACATGTGTTTTAGATGAACATCCACAATATGGCTTGTGCCATCTATTCCAGCGTAGCTGCATATATACATATCTATTTAAACATATTTTCACTCACAACCTGACAGACTGCCCCTCTATAACTGAAGGGGGTTGTATTGTTTGAAGATATCTGAATTGCTTTAATACATTCTTTATGGGTAGCAGTAGCTACAATACATTCAATATAGTCTTTAAAGTGGACTCGTCAGGAAAATCCACACTTCAGATGAATCAGTAGGGCATATGTCAGCATTACAAGGAATTATTTTTATAGCACATTCACGTCATACATGTGGTGTATTTACAGTGTACTACATTTGGCAGTCAGCAAATGCCAGGAGAATGTTTAACCATGATTTTTTTGACATTGTGCATATAAACAATATTACATATAGTTACATAGTAGATACGGTTGGAAAAAGACACAGGACCATCCAGTCCTACGTTCGTGTACGTGTGTGTGTCTCTCTCTCAGTATGTTTTTTAAGAGTATACCTGTCTCTGTATTTTGTGCTCAGTGCGGAAGACATCTAGAAGTTTTTGAATTTGTCAATACTTCCTTCTGATACCACTATTAAGGGGAGTTCCACATTCTTTCATAATTGGGGACACAGTAAACATAATATGTCCTCAATTATTTACAAACACTCAGTGATCACTGATTGCTGAGTGTTTGTATACCGCTCTCCACCCTGACACAGGAAGCTGAGCCATGTGGGAGGAGAGCTCAGCCTCCTGTGACAGCAATGGCAGGTGTCTCTGCCCACCCCACCGTTCTCGTGATCTGTGACAGGAGGCTGAGCGGTGCGGGAAGGAGAGACACTGGCAGCTCACTGCGCTCTCCTCCCGGTGCATCCCTAATTTCGGTGCATCCCTAATATATATATTTGGGAAATTGAGCACATATGGTGAGCGCTTAAGGACCAGTCTTGAAGCCGTTTTAACATAAAAAGAACAGTCTTTTATTTCTCTTGTAACAGAAAAAGCCAGCATCTTGTATGGCATTGCCACGCACTGCCATAAATATATATACCGTATATACTCGAGTATAAGCCGAGATTTTCAGCCCATTTTTTTGGGTGAAAAGTGCCCCCCTAGTGCCACTACATTGGCGCATCCCTGCTTTCTTTCCTCTCTGCTGGGCGCTGCTCTGTGTCCCAGCGGGGAGGAAAGAAAGTGTGACAGCCGGCCAAGCGCTGCGGGAGGAGAGCGCTGTGAGCGGCTGGCGTCTCCTCTATCACACCGCTCAGCCTCCTATCACAGTCCATCAGAGTGGTGTGGGGGCGGAGACAGCCCGCGCTGTCACAGGAGGCTGAGCTCTCCTCCCTGCTCTGCTCGCTCAGCCTCTTGTGACAGCGGTCAGGAAGGACAGCAAGTGCAAACACTCAGCGATCAGTGATTGCTGAGTGTTTGTAGATAATTGAGGACATAGCATGTTGACTATATCCTCATTTATGAATGAATAGGAAGTGACCTACATCACCTCCTGTTCATTCATGATTGTGTTATAGTAAACACACAATGTCCTCATGTTATTAATGAACAGGGACACTCAGGATTCCTGTTCATTGATAACTGGGGCTGCAGAAAAAGAGATTGAGGACTTTTTTGTCCTCAATCTCTTTTTCTATTTTAAAAGGGAAATATCAGGGGTCTGTTTAGACCCCTAATATTTCCTCAAAGCCCCTAAAAGTAAAGTAAAAAATAAAAATATTGAATAAAAAATGAATTAATAAATAAAAATATACAAAAATGTATTAGAGAAGTATGTTGTACTTCATTACGCTGATGCTTCACTGTTTGCTATAAAGATTTATCCCGAATGTACCTACCTGACTCCCATGTGAGAAAATATGTAGTCACTTCCTTATTAGTAAAAAGCTTCCAGGACGAGTAGTAGACCAAATATGGTAAATGAGACATGCTAAATGACATTACTTGGATGTCTCCAGATACTCTTGCTAAATGTAGATCTATAAAACCTCTTTTTAACAAGTCCAGAATTTCACTAGCAGCAATGCATTCCCTGCCTCCCTGGCAGCAGAAAAGCTCCCTAATTGCTAATAACTCATGGCACAAGGCACATGGTCTTTTATCCTGATGATAAGCTCCCCAATTAGGAAGCTTTTTTACTAAAAGGTTTTAGCACATAGCACAAGGGTCTACATAGAGAGCCATTGCAATTTCATTACAAAATGATTTGACATCTCAGGCTGGCCAAGGTTAAAATAGTTTCACAGAATTTAATATTTGCCTTGTTATCAATAGGACAAATGTCTCTTAGATTTGTTGTAGTATCTCCCCTTATAGGTAGTTTTTCTGAGCACAGTGAAGTTCATACAAAGGCTTTCACAGCACATTATATTTTTGCATTGGCATACAGAAAGGAACAGGCACCTTTTGGAGGACTAGCCTTGCCAATATCAAATCTGATGTCTGGTTGGATTTTGCTAGCCTTATAGCTATTGTATCTCTTAGATTAGGTTGGTGCTGGTTGTACTTAGCAATAAAACGGTGCAGGTTTCTGCAAATGTCATTTAGAGTGTAATTGTAGTTTCTATATATTCTATTCTATTTCAGTATATTAAGCATTGAACTGATTGATGCAATCATGAAATGTATCCCATCAGGCTTTTCAGGCAAGGAGTGCATGGACTCAGGACTGGTGGATCATCTGATGTCAAACTCAGAAGGAAGAAGTGGCATATCCCCATTTGCATGTCTGTCTGGAAATACAGATCATGACTTGATGAAAATGACAAACATAAGCAGTGTAAGTGTCAGAAGAAATGTTTTAAAAGGTTGCCTAAAACTGCAACTACACTGCCACTTTATAATGTGTTTGCAAAACATAAATCAGAGGGTCTGTTTTTAACTTAAAACCCTATACAACAGGGAAAATGTAAATTGCTTCTAATGCACTTCTTCTTTTTTTTTAGTTATATGTTTCTTATTTTTAAATGATTCATATTTTGTTTTCCCATATTACAAACATTTAATACCCTACAAGGAATTTGCAGAGCATTAGGACATACAGAAGTTAAAAATAAAAACACTGCCCAAATACCTTCCTTTTAGGCATGCTGTCTCCCACCGAAACCTGAGTAATTCATAGGTGAATGCTTTGACTTGAACTTGAGTATAAATTGCAGCTATTAAGTGCTATAAAACAGGTTTTTCAACAACAGGAGGTAAGGAAGAGCAGGAAAAGGTGGAAAGGAGACTAGAACCTCCCCTGCTAGTTGCCTGTGAAAATGTAATACATTACATATTACCAATTACCTTTATTGATATGACTGCTAATTAAGGCAGGCAGTAAAAAAAAAAAGAAAAAAAAACATTAAAAAAACCCCCTGTCAATTGCCTATTTAAGACAAACTAACTGGGTCTGTGTAAAGCCCGCACCTCCTTACCACCAGGAGCGGACTGACAACACATGGGGCCCCGGCAATACATGGTTATGGGGCCCCCTTGTGCTCCACCCATATACAAGCCCCTCCCACAAGTCCCACCTGTATAAATTCTTGTGTCACAGATCAGGCATGTTAGAGGGCCGTCCGCTGGGGCCTCCCGAGGCTCTAATTGGGAATGAGCAGCCGCCCGATTAGAGATTGTGTAGAGATGTCACCAGCACACCAAAATCCTTCTTAGGATAAGCAAATGTTCATTTATTGAAGTTCCTTGTCACATAAACAACAGTTGTTTATATGACAAGGAACTTCAATAAATGAACATTTGCTTATCCTAAGAAGGATTTTGGTGTGCTGGTGACATCTCTACACAATTGCTGATATTTGCGGTGCCATCCGCAGTCACTGCGAGCACCCTGCCTGATAGGGTAACTATCGACAGGTATGGCAGAACAGTGTCCAGAACAACCTTATGAAGGTGTGTTTATCACTCAGGCCCGTTCACACTATCCAGTGCGTTCATCGCACAGTCTCATGGGATGAACGTAACTGATCGCATAAACAAAGGCTCATTCTGGGGTGGGAGGGGGCGTTGTGGCTCCATTCATGTCAATGGCGCTGCAGGCATGCCCCCCACCCACACTGTAACATGTGGTACCTCAATGCACTGCGTACCAGTGCGGTGTGATCGCATGCACTATTTTTTTGTGATTGCACTGCACTGCACTAGAACACAGTGAGAGGAATTTATCAAACTGGAGTATGCGGTGGCGGCGGTGGCTAGATCTGCCGGCAGCGACCCCACCTTATGCGGCGCCCGTGACGGGCCCCCTGAAGGCCGCGGGCCCTCGAGCAGTGCCCGACGGACCGATTGGTCAGTCCGTCCCTGCTTACCACCTTATACTTATTTTCCCCTACTATTCCTTTGGTGCCTACAGCTGTAAAATACTAACAGGGTTATTCACAAAAGGATGAAGAGTTTGGAGAAGGCAGGAGAAGTGTACAATCTAGGACAACATAGCTGATTTGGAAAAATTCTCCAATTCAACTCACTTTCCAGATCAGCTATGTTGTCCTAGATTATTTACTTCTCCAGCCTTCTCCAAACTCTTTACCCTTTAGTGAATAACACAGGTAGTGCTTCTGGGTATTGTGGACATGTGACAGACCCTATCTGTGAAGTTATTCTGAGTATGAACCAGCAAAAAGTAATACTCCCTTTTTTTTTTAGCCACTGTGACCGTTATGCCTCCTCAGACTAGATTATACAAAACTGTGAGTAAAAATGCTAAATCACGTTGTTATTCTTCCACAGCTCATGTTGCAAACAGTTCAAATACCTACAAAGTATATTCCTTTATTCCATCTGACGGCAAAAGACATTTGTGGAAGAAAAACCTTTCTTAACTCCTACGCTTTCGATTTTTACAAACATGGATCCTTAACAGTCCTTCACAATAACAATGGGTATGCACTTGTCCAAAATGCACTGTAAATGTACATTGTACATAAAAGACTAGCACTATATAGTAAGTAAAACATGTAATAATGTTGCTAAGGATGCTAAGAAATGCAGTAAGATATTATTTTGATTAATGTACATGCTTTAATTACTGCTAATAGCATAGAGCATCCTAACTCATGCAGTGTTCACATCATGCTGTATGTAAATAAGCCAGTTTGTTGATTTTTAGATGTATGGCTTTGCTTTGCTCTGCTCAGGACTAATACAGATGTTGGTTCTACAGTGCGAAAAGTGTGGTCCCCTGCTCCTCAACCTCCCCCACCACTATGTTTCCCAGACTCACCTAATTTCTTCTAGAGCCCGGGAATCACAAAACTACCCTCAGGATGGAGGAGATTGGGTACATTCACTTCTTGATGTCCTCTGCAGTGACTGAACCTGAAAACGCTTATCTCTGAGCACTTTCAGTTCAGAGTTGTCAGATGCCAGCTGCTATGGATAGGAAAGGAGGAGATGTGCTGTGAAAGATTGCAGGGGATATATATATCATGGGTCTAGTAAAGAGTGCCTGTCACCTGCACAATACAACCACATATGAAGCTTTGTCAATTATTGTGATAACAATAATGCTAAGTAGAACAAAATTAAAATATAAAATGTAATGCATTTTATATTTTCCCTTACTTTCATTCCTGGCAGAGGGTAAATCTCCCCAGCAGTGACACAGACAGCAATTAAAACGGAAAATTTAATCATACTTACCGTAATTTTCTTTTCCTGGTTATACTCCATGGCAGCGCTGGGCAAATGGGTTTAGATCCAATTACCCATTTGTCAGCGCTGCCATGGATATGGCCAGGAAAACGGAAAATTTAATCATACTTACCGTAATTTTCTTTTCCTGGTTATACTCCATGGCAGCGCTGACAAATGGGTAATTGGATCTAAACCCATTTGTCAGCGCTGCCATGGATATGGCCAGGAAAACACAATAGGACACTTACCTTTTTAGGTTCTATCCAAAATGGGAAAAAAAAGAAGTTTGGGCTTTACATACCTTTTAAGTCAAGGATATTAAGCAGCAAAAGTCTAACTAAAAGTCTTTTAGCTTTATTACATAGGTCACATGCATCAAATACAAGCAGGCCTCCCTAGCTGGCCGTTGATCTTATTGTGTTGAGTGTTTTGGGGCTTAGGTTTTGCAAGTCATGTCCTAAAAGTCACTTACATTGGTTCTAATATTAGAGATCTGAGGCCTCCATTTCATCCCATGCATGCTTGGCAAATCCTTCTCTCTCCTAAGCTTTTTATAGTACTGGCCTCTACATGTTAGTATTTGCTGACAGCAGACATGAATATGATGCCTATTAAGTCCATGGATCTGCTCAGTTTTACTTTAACAACATTTATACAGTAGTAAAAGCACAAACAAGGGGCGCCTTTCCTGGTGCAGACAAATTTATTTAAGATAAAAGCAATAGTGAATGAGAAACATACTCACAAAGGTCGACATGGTTACAGCATAGTAAGTAAATACATGGACCAAGGAAGATGCCAGTGATAGCTGCACAACCGTGTCTGTGTGCCAGCAAGAAAGGCTGTGATGATGACGCGTTTCCGGGGTCATGCCCCTTTTATCAGATACCTTTTATACAGTATACATTTATACAGTATATTAAAAACAAAATGAAAACTGTGTCTTGTATTTCATAGGCTTAACCTTGGTGATGCATATCGCAAGCTAAAAGATTTCACGCTAACCATTGCATCCATTAGGTAAGGAATTATTTATATTGTGTTAAAGGAAAGCTATTGTTATTATTGTATTTTCTAAGTCTACATGTTTACATATTTTGTATAAAATTTTTATTGCTTAAGTAATATGTTTATTTAACTTACATTCTAAAGTGCACCTGTGCCCAGACTGTAGGTATTAAAGTATAGACATATTGTTAACAAGCAGTAAAAATCAATTTAAAAGAAAGCCATCCCTGACCTCTCTAGCTGCTTTTAATGTGAAGTTATGTATTCTCAAAGATCCTCCATGATCACATCAAAGGTTTCTAACCATTTCAGTGCCTGTGTTAACGTTGATGATGACTTTTTCCACAATGACTGTAGCTACAAAGGTAAGGTAATTAAACGGCCAAACAGCAGCTTCTTGAATGCGGGTGGGCGTTTTTAAACGTCCCATCCCGCCCCGCTTGTGCCCGCCACTAGGTGGCGGGCACGAGCAGGAAATCAGCCTGTAATGTCTGTAGAGACGCCTGATGGCTTGTAATATGCGTGTGGGTGTGCGCCCCCTCCGTTGCAGCCGCTGCTGGCGATGCCAAGCTCCGCTGTGCCCAGTGTGAGCCCGTGACCAGCACAGCAGCTCTGCGGCCGGAGATCAAACGGAGCTCAGTACACGATCTCAGTTTAATGATCTCCTCCTCTTTGGAATGCAGGAAGTGATGTGTATCACATCACTTCCGCATTCCTCTGTCATTCTCCGGTACAGAAACCGGAGAGAAGCTGGTGAAGCAGGTGTTTCCTTCATCAGCTTCTCTGGGGGTCCCTAGGTGACATTAGGGGTCTTAAAGACCCCTGATGTCTCCATAAAGAGTATCTGCCACTAAAAATTGGCTATCACAAAGGGGGCTTCTTAGTTCCCTATGTGATAGCAATAAAGTTAAGTAAAAAAAAAAGGTTTAAAAGAATTAGTTACAGAAAAAATATTAAAAAAATTAAAAGTCACATATAAAGGTAATTCAAAAAATGAAATTTGTTTTAAAGTCCCCCCCCCCCCCAAATGCGCCTACGTGCGGAAACGACGATTGCATCCATTACGCCGCACATGTTACATATTGCCGCAAACGTCGCAGTGAGCGCAATAATTTTAGGGCCATCAATCACTGATAACACCAAACTGATGAGCGGTAAAAGCTTTTAAAGCGTCGCCTATGGCCAATTTTGGGTATGGTAGTTTTTGCGAGGTTCGCGGGCGCACGCAATTTTAAAGCTTGACATGTTTGGTGTCTATTTACCCGACGTGACCCCGTCTTTTATATTTTGCCAAAAATTTGGGTAATAAGACATTTTTTATAACATAACGTAGGCAAAACAGTTTTGTTTTTTCGAAATTTTTGGTACTTTTTTCATTATATAGTAAAAAATAAAAACCGCAGTGGTGATTAAATACCACCAAAAGAAAGCTCTATCTGTCCCCCAAAAAAGGTATAAAATTAATTTCAGTGCAGCGTTGCATGACGGAATAAATGTCAAAGTACTGCAGTGCTGAATACTGAAAAATGGCCTGGACAGGAAGGGGTTATAAACACCCCGGTCAGCAAGTGGTTAAAGTGCTTTTACTACTTGTTCAGAATATGTAAATAATTTTGTGTGCATAGTTTGGTCACAGGTTCCCTTTAAGCCCCTATTCACACATGAGCGATAACGCTTAACATTATATTCAATGGTCCTCATTGTGTTGCCTGTCATGTGAAAAAGTAGATGAGCTTTTTTTGAGCAAAAATCATGTGCTCTTTGCCCCTTTTAGACTTCAATAGGGGCATCTGAAAAATTTACGTAATGCGCATTTTTCACACAATTTTGCGCCTAACAAGTATGTGGCTTTCCTTTGGTTGAAACAAAAATGCTCAAGTCTAAAAACATGTGAAATATGCACAAAACACGTGTGTACAAACATGCAAAAAAATGCATGACAAAGCACACACTCAAGTGTTAATGGGCACTAATACAGGTTGCATCCATGACAGTTTTACACTATTTTCTATTTTGTTATGTTGCAGCCTGATACTACAGTTGTTTAAATTCTTTTTCTCATTAACCCCTTCGTGATGGGAGAAGTACACTGTACATCCCACTACGAAGTGCCTATATGACTGGCCACGTACACTGTACGTGAAGTTATTTAAGGCTCTGTAATGAATTTAGGCATTCATTACTGAAATAGTTAAGTTTTTGTAAAAGCTTCTTTCTTTCATTAATGAAAGAATAAAGCTGTTACATACAAATACCGGATCGCTAAATGTTTTTTTCTCATTTTCTTATATTTTATTCAAACTAAGTGAGGTGTTAGGTACACATGCTGGATATAATTATATAGCCCTATCTGTCCTCTAAAAACAACATATAATATGGGTGGGTACATTTAGTAAGAAAGTATATTACAGCCGTGGAAGAATCACACAGCAAAAATGTAAAAAGTATGTCAGTCATTTATGAACAGAAACTGAAAACAAGCTCAGTCATGAAGGGGTTAATCTACACTCAGTACTGTTGGAAATACAACAGCATATTACTGACATTCTTCTGTTATGTATTTTGAGCTGTAGTGCCACACCTGAGCCGGTTAAAACAATGTCATAAATGTTTTGAATTTTTTTTTTAAATCGAATTGATCTGATTTAGTATTTTCCATTTCCAAAATGTTTAATTGATAATATCTGCAACCTATTTGTATTTGATCTTTTCCTGCAGTGTATCCATGAACGAATTGTGTGAAGATGAAAATGACCCAGTTGCTTTGGCATTTGCCCAGCTGCATTCAATGTATTCTGAGAAATTTAATAAAGTATAGAAAACAGCATTTCCAGCAAGAAAACTATTACCTAATAACACAATTAAAGCAATTAAAAACTAGCAAAGAAGTTGCCTTTTAAAAAACATAGTGACTTCCGGGTTCCGCCGCACGATGAGATAGCGGCATCTCCGAGCACTCCGTCCCGCCACACATCTAAAGTGCCTCTTTCCACCATCTCCTATGCTCACGAACAGCCGACCGGATCACTCGCCCCCGCTGCCCGCCATGGCCAAGTTCGTGTCCCATCCTCAGGCTGCTAGGAGATCGCTGACAGAACATATGGAGGGGGAACACGCTGCAGCCAAGATGGCGCTGGCTGACCTAACGCCACACAGTGCCACTGAAGAAACGGAAGGTGAGATGATTGTTTCTCAGCCCCTCTGCTCGATTGATTATGCCAAACTGGCTTCTGAAGTGGCCTCACACCTAAAGAATGACATTTCCCACATTGTAGCTGAGGCCATCAAACTACATTTGGGCAATATCTCAACACAAATGGCTGTCCTCTGCTGAACAACGCATCGACAGTGTAGAATGCAGTATTGCTGACCATGACACCTACCTAAAAGCTGCCTCGCATAAAATACTCACTATTTCTGAAAAATTGGACGATCTGGAAAACGGGTCACGCCGCAATAACCTTAGAGTCATCGGCCTGCCTGAGTCAGTGAAACCTGGCGACCTCATCCCGTTCTGTGCAGAAGCGATCCCTAAAGCGATGGGTTTCTCACATCCCTGCGCAGTAGAAAGGGCCCACAGACTGGGTGCATCCAGGGACGACAATAGGATAACGACAACCCAGACCATGACCAGTCATAGTGAGATATTTGAATTTCGGCGATAAACACCATATATTCCAGACATACCGTTCGCAGAGGAACCTAGTAGCTGGCGGCCATAAAATTCTCCGGTTCGCAGACTACTCAGCGGAACTCACCAAACGCAGGAAATCATTCCAAGAGGTCTGCCAAGCTCTCGTACACCAAAGGGTCAAATTTGCTCTAGCATACCCTGCCACACTGCGCATCACGGGCCCAGATGGCACCGTCTCTTCCTTTCTCTCCCCAGACAAAGCTCGGGCCTTCCTCCAACACATGGCTGATGCATGCTCTGCCTCGCCTATCAAGATTCTCCCAGAAAGAAGAGATCCGACGTTACTCCATGAGGCCTTCCAATGACCTGAGACGCTCATCACTCTCCAGGTATTTCACAATTTATTCTATTTAGTGTTTCAGCTACATGTCTTTCATACGGCGGGTCGGAAGACACAAAACCTGTAGCTACTGCGTGACCAGCAGAACACAGGTTCTCCAAAGCCGGAGGCCATGACTGCGCCTTCCATGCTAAGGGTGCAGTTTGCCTCCCTCGAGCCATGCAAACTCTCTCGGGAAAAAAGGGAGTCACTTACCAGAACTTTATACTTTGTCGGGTTACTGCTTATTGCAGGGTTTCGTTTTTTGAACTGTTTAGTTTTTCTGGTCCAGGGACCAGAGCATCCACAATACACGACTAAAGGGAAATCTGCAGGGGGTACCCCTACCACCACTGTTCACATCTAACTACCATACATACCATACTTAGCTATGCGGGACTTGCTTCCTCTAGTGAGACTAGGGGCACTGGGACACCTAGCTCTCACCTCTTTGCTTGGTCTATATTTTTTCACTCGTGGTCAACCACCCTTCCAATTGTCCGATGGGACCCCCCTGAAGATAATTTCTTGGAATGTAAAAGGTCTAAGGTCGCCACATAAGAGGACTAAAATTTTACGTCATCTTAAAAAGCTGCAAGCTGATGTTGCCCTCCTCCAAGAGACTCACCTTTCCAATGATGACTTCTCACGCCTTAAGAATTTGTGGGTGGGCTCGGTTTATGGCGCCCCAGCAGTCGGGAGAAAAGCAGGAGTCATCACCCTTTTTAGCAAACACCTCCCTCATGAGGTCCTTCAACATCAACACGATGATAGTGAGGGAAGATGGTCGCTCCTCTCTCTCCATATAGGTAATCGACAATTGGATCTCTTTAATGTATATGGCCCCAATTCGGACAACAGGCATTTTTGTGACTTCATCCTTAACAGAGCAACCTCTCAACGACCCGAAGTTATGTTTCTGGTTGGAGGAGACTTCAATGCGGTCCCTTCTCCTCCTGAAGACCGTCGCCGAGGTGATGGATTACAACCCACATCGTCCCAACAAGACAGGAACTACGCCTCTGTATTGTCTGCCAGCGGCCTGGAGGACGCTTGGCGCTTTTATCATCCCCTGGACAGGGACTTTACGCATTATTCCCACGTCCACCACAGCTTCTCCAGGATTGACCTCTTCCTTGCAGCACCATCCACTATACATAAGATCGAGTCGAAGATATACTAATTTCAGACCATGCACCGATTGTAGTATGCTTGCAAGGTCTGATTTGCTCCACCCCACCAGTGGTCTGGAGATTTCCCACGTATTTGATGTCTGATAATGATTTCTGTGTTACTCTTAAGTCCTGGTGGCATGAATATTATCTTGACAATGTACAACATGTAGATGATCACGTATTACATAGTTACATAGTATTTGAGGTTGAATAAAGACATTAGTCCATCAAGTCCAACCTATTAGGATCTCATTCTAGGAGTACCCGTACCCCTGTATATGTTCTGGGAGACTGCTAAAGCAGTACTCCGAGGCAGGATCTTGGCCTATGCAGCCGTGAAAAACAAATTAGCCAAAAATGAGTACAAGGCGGCTTGCCTGGAGGTTAGAAAAGCATATCTCCTTTTCAAAAACAGCCCCTCTGAGGCAGCTAGAGCCAGCTGGTTGCTGGCAGAACAGCAATGTGACCACTGGCTACAGCTTCTTCACAGACAGATTAGATCGGCAACTGACTTAGCCTTCTTTAGATTCGGTAACAAATCTGGCAGGCTCCTGGCTAAAGGTCAACGGCCTTCCTCCCATGTCACACGCCTGTCAGATTCGGAAGGCATTGTCAGACAAGATGCTGACTCAGTATCTGAGATATTCCGCTCTTACTATCAATGCCTATACACTGCTGACTTCACTGACCCCACTGGGGGAGACTCCTTCCGCGACTTAGTAGACATACCTTCCCTATGTGAGGGGGACCTCAACACGCTCAATAGTGACATAACGACCGAGGAGGTCCAAGATCTAATTAAAAAGGCCGCTAGGGCCAAAGCCCCTGGCCCAGATGGCCTATCTAGCGAATTTTACAAGATACTGCTAGAAGAAGCTCCCAAAGCCTTAACGCCCATTTTCAACCACATTCTGCGCACATCCATTTATCCACCCACTTTCAACCAAGCCTACATACGCCTCTTACCAAAAAAGGGTAAAGACCCACTTTTAGCTGGGTCATATCGCCCGATATTTCTGCTCAATCACGATGCCAAATTTCTTTCCAAAATCATGGCTGACAGACTGGCCAAGATTCTGCCTCATCTTATTGGTCCTAATCAATCTGGTTTTGTACACGGCTGCTCAGCGGGCATGAATGTCAGGAAAATCATCCTGGTCATGGAACATGCTAGACTGGCAGGGCCTTTCCCACACCCAATGGCTCTTTTATCCTTGGATGCGGAAAAGGCCTTTGACAATGTTAATTGGCTCTGGCTCCTTAAAGTTATGTCAAAGATGGGTTTTTCAGGTGCATTTCTCGACTTTGTGTCCACGATGTATTCAGCCCCCTCTGCTCAAATATATACCTCCACCCTACTCTCCGCCCCATTTGTCCTACAAAAAGGTACACGACAAGGATGTCCCCTCTCACCATTACTCTTCAATATTGCGTTAGAGCCACTATCTAGATCCCTTAGCTCCACAGACACCTTCACAGGCATTCGTATAGGCACGGAAGAGTTCAAAATCGCGATGTTTGCAGACGATATCATCCTCCTCCTCTCTAACCCCAGATTCCAAATACCGAAAATATTTGCTCACATCCAACTATTTGGCAGTTTTTCAGGACTAAAAATTAACATGGAAAAAAGTGAAGTAATGTACATCAATGGCCCTTGCCCCACGGCTGACGCGCAATGGATCCACTCCTACGGCCTTCAACTACAAACCAAACACATTACTTATCTAGGGATTCACATCCCACCATTTGCCCCTAATTTATACTCCTTTAACATCACCCCTATCATACAATCGGTAACACAAGACCTGTTGAAATGGAAAGATCTCCCATTGTCATTACTGGAAAGAGGACACCCTATTAGAATGATCAGTTTCCCCCGCCTTCTATACCCTTTGCAAATTTTACCTATACTTTTTCAACATAAAGACATCAAATCCATCACAAACGCCTTTCTCAACTTTCTCTGGAAAGGTAAAAAAACACCAGATAGCCGTCCACAAACTCTATAGACGTACACTGCAGCTAGGGATCAACTTACCAAACAGACGTTGGTACAAGTTAGCATGTCTTTTTGGACATATACGAGACTGGCTATTCGACTCCTATTCCAACCTCACATTGGACCAATCTGCTGTATCCCCATGGTCCCTATCTGGAATCATACATTCACCACTCCCCGTACTGCCCACACACATCAAGAACAACATCCTCTTCAGAGACACAATCATCACATGGAGGGAAACACGTAAAATTCTGGGAATCCCGGGGCATGTGTCCCCTCTCATGCCAGTGACATCTACCCCAGGTTTTCCCCAAGGAGCGACATCTAAACCTTTTCGGGTATGGGAAAAGGGAGGGCTATCACTTTTGAAACACTTTCTGTCCCCACGGGGCGAATGCGTCTCGTTTCACACCCTGGAAGGGGAACATGTGACTCCTTCCTCTCATCTACTACAATTCTACCAAATCAGACACTTCATTAAAAATAACTTACCACCCACAGCTCTGCAAACCACGCATATCACCTTTACTCAACTAATTAGCCCGTCACCCCCCAAATTATCATTATCTCGCATCTATAGCGTCCTTAGAGATCATGCCACTGACGACAGTATGTTAACACCCAATTACGTGTTACAATGGGCCCGTTTCCTGGAACTCCCCACAGATCAGGTTCAAACTATACTTCATAAAAGCTGGCGCCAGATACGCAGAATTATCACTTGTGAGGCGTGGAGGAAATTACAGTTTAAATTATTTCATAGAGCATACTGTCCCTTAAATTTATGCCTAAACCGGGGTACACTGACAGGATAACGGATTGCCCTAAATGCAACACAGTCCTACCTGATCTGAACCACCTTTTTTTAGACTAGCCCGCATATTGCAACTTTCTGAACATGCACACTATCTTACATGCACACTATCTTACATGCACACTATCTTACATGCACACTATCACCGGCATCACCCAAACCCTTCACCCACTATTGTGTTTATTTCATGACGTCAATATGGATACACCCCCCCCCCCGAGACCCACCAATGCTCCGCTGGGAACATCTTTGCCTAATGGGAGCTAAAAAATGCATTCTCCAGTGCTGGTTATCCAAAGATTCACCCCACTTATCCGATCTGAAACTTATCCTATTTAAATTCTTCTCCATGGACCTACTGGCTAATTCCTCTCCTCTCATGCAACCGAACACGAACACAAACATGACATCTCTGAATGGGACGATTTTATACAAAAGGATTTATCTGTGAACCATAAAACAAACTTGCATTCCTTTGTACTTGCTACAACTGGCTGAGAACTAGTCTAATGAGAAGCATTGAAATCAACCTGAGATGCATACCCCAGACTCATGTAAACCTGGCTACCCAATAACTCTGGAAGCAAGTTCCCCACCCCAGTGAATGAACAGGTATTATACACAGCTCTGACATAGATGCTTCGTCCACCTGTTTAAAAATTTCATGACTAGATATCTTTAGTAGAATAGGTACTATTCTTGGAGTTACATGTAATATTTTCTTTTGTCTTCTTCTTTTCCAACTGCTGCGATATTACGATATACACACCTAATTGTTGATATCCTATCTCCTCACGTTGCATATATATGTGATATATACCTTGTACCTAATGTTGTATTACGTGATTCTGCTGATACTGCTCTTCTTTTTTGTATCAATGTTTAATAACCTCAATAAAACAACGTTTGCAAAAAAAACCAGTGATTAGCCTTGAACATGAGACACAACTATATAGACAAGGCATTTAACATTTTACTTTGCATTTGTTTTCCAACATGGTGGGCAACCTGGAAAAGTTTGAATTTGATATATGGCTCATACCAATGGATAACAATATAAATTCCAGGTATATGTAACAAGAACATTCGCTCACTTTGTCATTTTCTATCTTTATCTCTGGCCTCTATTTTTTTATCAAGGTTTTCTACTCATGCGAGTTTCCCTTTTGTTAAAATCTCTCTGTCATGTCATCAGACATTCATAAAGCCTCCAAGTCTTTTTATGACCTTTCAATGATGTGTGGTTAACCGTAACTCACAAAACATCTTTCCCAAAACTTGATTGCTTACATCTAAATCAGGGTTCTGGGGAACTTCAGGGTTCCTCCACATGTTAACAGGTGTTCTTTGACCATTGAATTGTGGTGGATTGATCTCATCACTACACTGACCACCAATGTAATTGGGCAATGTTCTAGTGACATCCGATGTAAAGGGTCAGTTCTACACTAATCACTATTGTAAGGGGGCACTTGCCCACTGACTGCCAATATAAGATGGCACTTCATCACTAACCACCTGTGTAGGGGGGCATTTCTCCAGTGATTATCAAGGTAGGGGTCCCCTACACTGACCACCAACGTAAGGGGCACTAAACTGACCTAATTTAGGGGAATTTCTCCACTGACCACTAGTGAAAGACAACATAACTTTTTTTTTTACTATCTGCATTTCTGTTCTGCCCATAATAATGATTTATTTTATCTGTCATTTTATCTGAAAATAATTTTGTTGTGTAAAGCAGGCAATTGTAAAATGATCCACCCTGGGTGTCAAATACTTTAAGTATGCCATGTTCTTTATTCTTTTATTTAAAACTTTCTACTGTTTACTGTTAATCATAAAAATGTTAATGTATAAATATGTTTTTTAGCTGGGGTTCCCTGAGCCCTAACAATTATTTCAATGGTTCCTGAATAAATACATAAATACAGTCGTATCAACTTTCTAGAAATAACAATTATATTTATGAAAAATATACTGTGTATCTTTTTAGATCAGATGCTTTTTTTTTTGCCAACACTTGCTGCAACTAGTAATGCACCCCCCATACAATGCACAACAGTAATGAAACATACACATAAGATTCCAAGAATTTTTATCCCTATGAAAATAATAAATGAACACTAACATTCAGGGTGAATGCAAAATAAGATTAGGTGAGATTAGCTGAGATTCCACCCTCCATTATAAACGTCCCTCTGCTCAAGAAACCCCAACTGGCCTTGGTCCAGTATCCCAGGAACCAAATGAGCAGACAATTATACCAAGAATTGGTGCAATACCAATATTCAAGGATTGGGGTTGTAGGACAGTTTTTCCAGCACTTCAAAAACGTATTATGACCAGCTTCTATGGTTATACACTAAGGGGATTATTCTCTAATGAGACGAAGGAATTAAGCCAAAGCTTCGGCTGAGGGAGCCCTTCAGTTCAGCCAAACCGAAGGGCTGCTGTACGGGATATTCACAATTGCCTCCAAATCTCAAATGTAGGTAAGTTGGGAAAGATCAATTTTTGAGGGATAAGCTTCCTTGCAAGAAATAGTAACCTAGTAACAGAGGTGTGATTCTGCATCCATTAAACCTAGAATATATATCTTCAGAACTAAAGTTAAGTTTGTTTGAAACACCATATTAATCGTATTAATTTCCTCCAATATCTCACAAGTTTGGGGCACCTCCACATTATTTGCAACAAAGTACTAGAATCGGTCTTGCATTTTGCACAAATGGGGTACTTTCTATGCGACCATTGTAATGATTTAACTGGTGCATGATTGGTTTTATGTATAATAAAGAGCTGTGTACGTTTCTTTGTGGGAGAAACAGACATCAGGGATGACTGACAGGACATCAGACCATTGTTTATGAGATAATTGACCTATCAGTCTTCCCATGCTGGAGTAGAAGGGTTTTGTAACTATATGAAATAATTCCCTTTCTAGATTCAGAGCCCGTACTGTGTGACTAGCCTAGTTTAGATTGGGCCGTCACTGCATTATGCAGTTGAAAGTACTGAAGGAATCATTGGCATGGTATTTCAAATTGCTCTTGTAGGGACTGAAAGGATCTAAAATCTCTATGCTGATATCAATCACATATCAGAGTAAGCTCATATCTGTATCATGTGTCAAACCCTTTTAGTATGCAGAGTTCAGGGCAATTATGGTTATGCCATATTATTTAGTGTAGCCTAATATTGCATACAGGGCCGGCCTTAGGCCTTTAGGCGCCCTGTGCGAGAAAGCTTTACAGCACCCCTCAGTGGCCACACCCCCAGTAACCACACCCATGTTTCCCAATATCCGCACCAGTTAAAGACTCCAATTTTGTTAAGCCGCAAAGAAACATATGAAAAACACAAAAGAAGGGGCGCCTTTCCTAGTGCAGTATCGTTTATTCCAAAAAGACAGGCATAAAAGTGAACTGACAGGTACTCACAATACTGAAGATTAAAACAAGCTGTAGAACAATAAGACCGGAGCAATAAGAGGATCCGGATAGCGTGTCCTGTGTAAAGCACTGAAGTGTCGACGCATTTCCGGGGCACGCCCCCTTCGTCAGGACGTGATGCCAGTCTCCTCCCTGCTATAACTTAAGAAGGGGCAGCTCGGACGTGATTGGGCCGGGTGGTGGATGCTGATTGGACGGTGGCAAGGGATGGGTGGTGTCAAAATCGGCAGGCTGTACCAGCCTTGTATCTGACACCAAACTCGCGGCCAATCAGAGCTGTCAAAAACCGATGGCTGTACGAACATAGATCGGGTCTAAAATGAAAACGTCACCGTCCATACGGACATATAGCTGCTGTCTACCCTATATAAAATCATATTGAAAAATGGGTAGCCGAAACGGGGGAACAGGAGACTGGAATCACACTATAGCACATACTACTTATTGTTCTACAGCTTGTTTTAATCTTCAGTATTGTGAGTACCTGTCAGTTCACTTTTATGTCTGTCTTTTTGGAATAAACGATACTGCACTAGGAAAGGCGCCCCTTCTTTTGTGTTTTTTCAGATGTTCCAGTTCCCTTGACTGTTTTGGGGCTGCACCTCGCATATGTGCTCACGATTCTTGGCGCTTTCAAACCAAAAACTTTTCTATTGCAAAGAAACATATATAAAAGTATGATAAAAATAAAACTTTTATTCAAAGGTATTAAACTTATAGGCACTATATAAGTAGTTTTATCAAATAAAACAACAGAAAGCAAACAATAAATGTCAAACTAAAATAGAGTCTATACAAATAAAGTGTCATGCCGACCCTTTTTTCAAGTAAGTATATCTAGAAAAGTAAAAATAGAAAACAGAATATAAAACCCAGACTACATGTAAAATTAATGATACTATTTGCCCGAATATACGAAAAATTTATTCAGGCACATAATAATTTGTTTGAGAATGTGCGACGGCCATGTTGGCCACCCTCGTGTTCTGTGAATGCATGCCACCATCTTGGGGGCGGGGAGCATGACGTTACATGACGCCGTGCA
>NW_017308715.1:94452-104499 GCF_000935625.1 Nanorana parkeri
CTCCTGCGGGGGGGCGGACGAGGGAGCACTGTCATGTCGGTGAGGAGGAGAGAAGCCGCCCCGAGGATGAGCTGTGTTGGCCGCCTGGCGCCTTTGTTGCCATGGTGCCCTGTGTGGCCGCACAGCTTGCACACCCCTTAAGACCGGCCCTGATTGCATAATCTCTTAAAGCAGAATCCATATTTGGTGTTGCATATGCAGTGTGTGGATGCCTGGCACTGAGAGGAATTGATCTGCTTCTAGATTAACTACCATATTATCTCTGGGGAACAATGTAAACACTATATGCTGCAAAGGGTCCGAAATATCTAAAGAGGTCCAACCTGCCATATGCTGCAGCTTGGAAGGTATATAGTACAGTCTAGCATTGGGGAGACCCAATCCTTGTGCATCTTTGGCCTGCTGTAATGTTACCAACTTAATGTTTTATGTGTTAGTTTTTTAATAGTATCCACAAGGGCATTATGTAATATAAATAAAAGTTATGGTGCCCATATCATTTTAACTAGATTGACTCACCACTGAGAAGAAGATTACACCAGCTGTTATTTTTCACTGTAAAATTAGCCAACAGGGGAAGGACAATGAGACAAGGATAGCCCTACCCCTACCCATTCACTAAAGGCCTAAATCAAATAGTTAGTAAAACCCACCGAAATAAAAAAAAAAGTCCAAAAGATGAGATTGGGTGCAGGTTTGTCAGGAGGAAGCCCAACCTCCTTACAGGCACAGGGATGCACAAGGGACCCCGCACATCACAACGGCAGCTGAGACCCCTGTCAGTACATGTATGGACAGCAGAAAAAATATCCCCCAGGATTGTTTCCGGGGGTCCCTCATCATCCTACAACTGCTTTGGAATTGGGGAATCAAATTCTGTACTCATATATGTAGAGGACATTGAATAATTAGCTTGACACCCACTGAAGTAAACAAACAGGTATTTTATTGTAAAATTACCTCCAACAACACAAGTCCACATTAGCAGATACAAGAAGACAGCATTACTAGCAGTCTGTAGGCACTACAAGTTACAATATTTACATGCAACTGTGTACTATGATAAAAGTTCCAGGTGGTTGACACTCAGAGTTCAGCAGTCCTTCAAGTCCGCTGAATATAAACAAGTCCCAGAAATCCAAGAGTTGTATCTCCTGAAAGTCCCATGGTACTCGTGTCCCTTACACTAGCAGTAATATCAGTGGCTTTAGCAGTAACAGGACCATCCACAGCAACAAAGGTCCCTTTAATATCCATAGGGGTGGGTATCCTTAATTTTGGTCCCTTATCATTTTCATGGCAGCTAGTTGCTAGTAGAGGGATTAATCGTTAATTTCCACAGCCCTACTTTCCAGAGGATTCCTTTCTGGAGACTTTCCAGCTAGAATGTTCCTTAACTAGAATCTTCCTTTCTCTTCTGTAAGGACAAATCCTGCAAAGTTATCTATAGATGATGATTTTGATTGTGGTAGCAGTTGTTTCAGGGATTGCTCCTTACTGGGGTATGTGCATACTGTGTCTCTTTAGCTTGGTTGTCACATCCCTGTGCTTTTCCCCAGGGGTGTACTGCGGGAGCAATCCACTGCCATCTTGGGCCCGCTTCTCTGCGGTAACTCTCATCTTTGCCATTTATCTTGGTCATCTCAAGGAAGTGTGGATCTAGACCAGGGGTCAGCAACCTTTTACACTCCGAGTGCCATTTTTGCAAATACACTGCGGGGGTGCCCCCCCTGGATCCGCCCCTGTATCCGCCACTGCTCTGTGCACTGTGCTCTGACTAATGATGGGCAGTATGGTGACAAAATCAGGCAGGGAACAGAAGATCCTTATAAGCCGGGCACGCGTGCCGGGGGTTGACGACCCCTGAGCTAGACTCTAGAGCCTCTGAAGAGACAGCAGCCTAGGATGCTATACAGGGGATCAGGCAGCCAAGCAAGTATAGGCAGCCCCTGCAAGAGGATGATTGTCTTGGATGTTCAGCAGGAGGACACGCATCCTCGCACATGCTCAGATAAGCCATGCTCCTCGAAAAATGTATATATATTATTTTTTTTCTTTGAACCTAATTTTATACTCTATACCCAAAGTTTCTAGAGTAGAAGTTGCATTTAAAAATAGAGGAATCATTAGCAGTCAATAGGAAATGATAACATGGATGGATAATTGTGCACTTGTTATTGATTAGAAAGTATATTAAAATAAAATTATGCATGATATTGTTTATGCAGAATGAAGGTAATTTATCAGAACTGGAGCAGGGAAAAACTGGAGCAGCTGTGCATGGCAACCAATCAGCTTCTCTTTCCTTTTCAAATCTTAATTGAACAAACTGAAGAGACTCCGATTGGTTTCCATGGGCAACTGCTCCCGATTTTGATAAATTCCCCTCAATGTGAATGAATGGGTAATACTTCCTCAGTTACATATGTACAAACAATTTATATAGCACTCACCTTTCCTGGGATCCAGCATTACATCTTCTCTCCAGTGCAGTAATGCCTGCACTTCTGGGTTTCTTCTGACAGCTCTCCTGACAGTGGCAGGGTGTCGTGTCTAAGGGCCAACTACAAGGAAGGTTGGACTTAGCTGTGTGCTGATCCCCAGATTGCAACCCCTAGGATCACCCTGCTTGACGTGTGGACACTTCCCATATGCACAGGAGAAGGAGCATACCAAAACATTCAGGCAGCACTGGTGAAGCCAAAATGTCAATGCAGAAGACAAAGATTCGGTCATGGTGGGCAGCAGATAAGAAAAAAACCAGGATATTTCCCAATCCGTGATGTGTGAAGATGCACATGATCCAGTTTCAATGGCTTTTGAACAGCTCAGAAGACAGTTCCAGCAGAAACTTCAGCTTGGGAAATAACATTTGCCTCTCAGATTTCAAATTACATCAATGTCTGCACTATATAAAAATTGCCTATTTGTATAACGTATTGGAAAGGAAATACCGGTTTTAGTAACAGCTGCTAGATTTCAACGGTTCATTTTTACATTTCCAATTTTAGTGTCACTTTAATGTGTAGACACCCTACTCAGGAGTTAAATCTTAAAATGCATTTGAATGCCTTTAAATCAGGATCTTTACCTATGTCTTTAAATAACAACAAACACATACTTCTAAATAATTGTCGTCTTTGCATACCTTATTTCTCTTTTCTACCCCAGTCTTCTGGCAGTGGCCATGTTTACTAAGGGCAGATTACTAGCTCTCCTATTACTGGCACATGTGACTAGGACATGTGACCATGCACATCATCTCAGGGGAGGAAAATGCCTTTCCATGAGATCTCCTGAGATTACACATGAGATTTCCCAGCAATGCTCTGCTGATGACAAGGCAATCCCAGTGTGTATTGCGTTGGCAAACTGAAGTCATTTTGCACTTTTAAAGCAGGAAGTGAATGCTGTGCAAGTGTAAGTATTTCAAAATCACAGCATTTTACACCTGACATGCCTGCTATTAATAATCATCATACATAGAGGGTAGAATTTGATTTAGATTTTTTTTAGTGTAAAGGTCCACTTTAACTATTAACAAAAAGGTCTCTTATTTGTGTATCATTCAGCTGTAGAACCTCAAATCATCTCTGAATTTGGAGCGCTTTCTACCTTATAAACACTGTCAGCACAAATTCAGAGATGTTCTAAACTCGCTCCTGTGATGGACTACAAGTCTCAATACAGACAAAGCAGGCACCCACAAGACAACACAGCTGCCAGGACAAAGTAGACAGGCACAGGACACAGAATGCACCTACAGGATATGGTGGTCAGTAGGCACAAATAGACTATGGCCGCCACTGGCAAGCCAGCAGGCATCCACAGGTCAGCCTCTGACAGGGTGGAGCAAGCACCCACAGGACAGTTAGTAAGTGTGCACCGACATGATGGAGCAGCTGCCCCTACCCTAGGGGCACTAAACGACATGGCAGTCAGTGGGCACCCACAGGACAAGGCAGAGAGTAAACACCCATCTGTGGGGGGGGGGGGGGGGAAAGGACTCAGCACATTAAAGCCAATGAGTACCCATAGCACAGGGCAGTAAATCTGCACCCACAGGATGAGGCAGTCATTCAGGACCCACAGCACTGGGAAGCCAACGAGCACCGACAGGGCAGGCAGCGGGCCCCCATTGGTCAGGGCAGGCAGACACAGGTCGGAAGACTCTGATTCAAAGAAGGGGGGGGGGCTGCAGCTCCTGGGGATTAGTGCCTTGGCTCAGAGAGGTCACACATTTGGTTTTATGTCAGACCAGCTATTGTATCAGTCAAAGTCGTCACGGCTGGTGACACACAGTCAGGTGTGACAGTAAAAAGCATGTTATTGCACATGCAAAAAATTTCATCTGTCCCTTTAAGAAAAAGTATTGGTAATTGGTATCGGCTAGTACATTAGGGAAAGTACTTGGTCCTGAAAAAGTGGTATCGGGACATCCCTAGCTAAGGTAATTAAATGCATTTTTAAAGGTTTAACTCCTAAATTTAGTGTCACTTTATGTCCCTGACCAGCGTGGAGGGTGATTCATACATTTGCTTATAAAGCATTAAATACCACAGTACCTCCAGATACAAATGACCAGGGATAGTATGAAGTGTGAAACAGATTATTATTGCGAATTCTAACCTTTTGACACTGCTAGAAAGCGAACATCTAATGCAGAAGTCTCAAACTCAATTCATTCAGGGGGCCACTGGACAAATTTTCTTCTCCCATGGGGGCCACTGGACAAATTTAATATTTCAAAATACATTTTAACTATATACAATAGCAGTGTAAATATCTGTGATGGTTTATTTGTATGCAATGTCCGTATATTTTTGTGATGCTTTGTGTGCATTTTCAGTATTTCTGTGAGTGATCTTGGTATGTGTGTAAATGTTTGTGTGTGTCATATCAGTATGTATACATGTGCAGTGTCAGTATGTGTTTTTCCACAGAGGCTTTTTATTTTAAATCAGGAGGACAAACAAATTCACACATGGTGAAACACACACACACACACTAAGGTCCCATTCACACCTGTAGATTTAGGTGCGATTAGGGATTCCTGCGTTTTCCTGCAGCAAGAATCCTTAAGCCAGCGTTTACAAGTGGCAACTGTCACCCATGCAAGTGCCTGGACACCGCATGCAATGGTATGTGATATGATTACATGTAGTACACAAAACCACTATCCCTGAAAGTATTGATCATGCATCCAGGGATCGTGATTGTTTTCAATCACCATACCAAGAACCTCTGTGGCATGCCAAGTAGTCAAGAAATTCCAAAACAGTTCTAGGGAGTCAATCTAGAACTTCCCACTAACTGGCATGCCTTAGTTCTGCTCTGCAGCATGCACAGTAGTCATAGAACTAGAAGTCTGAGGAGATTTTCTAACTGTGGGTTTGGGGCTCAGGAAATGAAAGTATGCCGAGTACTGATACCTCTCCAAGTACTCACAGATACAATTATTGATACATTTTCCATGTGACACTTTTTCTAAAACAATACAGACTAATGATTTCAGGACAGTGGTGGAGGGCCAGGGCCCTGCCAGAGCCGCAACCACTAACTCTGGTAGTTCTTATGAAAATGCTAAGTTTCGGAACTGGTACCGAACGTTTATTTTTGGCAAATGCATGAAAATGAATGTTCTTAACCCCTTAAGGACAAAGGCTTTTTTTTTTTTACAATTTTTAGCCCTGAAAATTGCTTAAAAACATTACCGTATATATTTTCTGAAAGCCAAGACCCTATAGAATAAAATGGTGGCCGTTGCAAATTTTTATGTTGTAAGACATTAGCGCAAAATTATCAAACCCAAAAATGCACTCAAGTTAACCTTGGAGTCCCAAAACACTATACAAAACAATTTTTGTGTGAAATATAAGAGATGAGGTTACAACAAGTAAAATAGATACCCAACATGCCCAATTAAAAAAGTGTGTGTGTCCATGAAACTGCGACAGAATTCAGTACCCCTAATAGTCCATAGACAACGCTTTAAAAAGTCCCTACAGGTCAGTTTAGAGATGCATGTGAATACTGGCCCTAGAATTATAGCTCTCACTCTGGCATGTGTAGCGATATCAAACATGTAGCACAATAGCCATTTCCGTACGTAGGCGCACCCGCCACGTGTTTACGTGAATACGCCCCATGCTAATGGGGGCCTTTAAAATATGTTCTCATATTTACATTTAATATTTTTTAAACTTTACTTTAATTGAATCACATAAGGGGGGCTTACAAGCCCCCCATGTGATAGCATATTGGCAGTGACTGGACCTCTTTAAGGTGACACAGGGGGGTCCAAAAGACCCCTTGTCACCTTTACACTCTAAATAAGCTATTAAAGTGCAGATCCCACTTCAATAGCTTATTGCGTAGCTCAGGAGCCCAGCACTGACTGCTATGGGACCAGAAGGGATGCAATACACGTCGCTCCTGGTCCCATAGAACGGGGAGATCGGTAAACAGACATTCACCGTTCTTCAACCCAGCTTCCCACCGACAACAGAGACACCAGTCCCAGGCCTGTAGGAGGGACAGCGGAGCCAGAGAAAAATGGCACGGGGGTTGGACGGTCACTTTACCGCATCGTAGAAGCGATCTGGCAGCAGCTGGGCCACCAAAAATCGCTTCTACTGTAAAGCCGGCCACCGGCTCTACAAATCTGAACAGCGTCCCGGCGGAGTCTGTTTAACCCCTTCAGGATTCATGACGGGATTAATATATTTTCCCAGTTCGAACATAGTGTCATAATGCATTATGGCGCCTATATGGAGTTGAGGAGCACAGGAAATATAGATTTCGTAGACTCTACAAAGTGGTCACATGGCTGGGTGATCTGCAAGATAAGAGATATTGTATTACACCGGTATTGCATTTTGTCAGCACATGCAAATAACATTGCCAAATCCATGCATGCTAGGAAACATTCTAGCAGGCATAGGTTTTTCTTAAGCCCAGAGTTACGCATTAACCCTTATGTGAACTACTTACATATTTAAAATTAACCTGAAAATTAGAGGCAGTCAGCATTTTAAAAACAAAAATTTAATGGTAGCGAAGAAACAAAACCCAGCAGTTGGAGATAATTCAAAGGATCCGATTTTCTTTTTTTTGTACTTTATTTTTGCATTTAAATAATAAAAAGGAATATCCAGTTAATGTGTTTCTGGTCACAACATCCTATCCTGCAAAGAAAACAAAAATATGAATGCTTACAGCATAAACAAAAAACACACAATATATAAAAATGGAAAAAAGACTAAAGACCAAAACACATTTGCAGCCAATGTTCTATCAGAATTGTCCAGGAATATTTTTGTAGGTCAGAAAACGTACACAATTTATTCTGACAAGAATTCGGTCACATTCTGTCTGGTTCATGTTTTGTGGTTCAGGTAATGGTAAAAAAAAAACAAACCTGTTTTTATAAGTTATGCTAAAAAAAAAAACAAGCTTTACCGCTCAGTTTAATGTTAACAGCGTTTAATGGCCCTAGAATTTTTACTTCCACTCAAACGTTCACGGTGATAACATGTGATGTGTAATCGTCTTTTTTGCATGTATGCGCACCTGATATGGTAACAAGTCCCCTATCTGATAGCAAATATACAGTGACAGGTCCTCTTTCTGGAGACATCACAGGTCAGACAGAATACATGTTTTTTTTCCTATTTGAGAACTTATATCAATTTGCATCTGTAAAGGAGGAAATGGGGGGAGACCCTCCCCTGATCTGTATGGTCAGCTGTGTAAGTGTTAACCGCTTTCCTGCTATTCAGATGTCTTTACAACATCCACCAATCAGCCTTTTCACACCATAGCAGTAAGTCAGAATAGACTCAAGCATGCCACCTGCAAGTAGCTATTAGAAATAAGTAGTATTTAATATCTACCTGACAAACTAAAAAAAGATTTACACACTATTTTGTTTGAGTACAATATATAAATACATCAATTCACAAATACAGGCAGCCCCCAGGTTACTTACAAGATCGGGTCTGTAGGATTGTTTTTTTAAGTTGAATTTGTATGTAAGTTGGAACAGGTACATTTTTTAAGTGTAACTTCACCCCAAAACATTTTTTGTTTGTTCTGGAAAGCATAGGGAAGGGTTAACCCCCTGTAACGTTTGTTTTGCTGAGTGTGGCCCTGTTCAGAAGATTGTACATCACGTTCTGTCCCTGTGACAATTGGATTTAGAAAATTTTGGGTTGTCGTGGGAACAAGGATTGGTGATAAAGCTTCAGTGGAGACACCTTTTTCCCATGATAACGGTTACAGGAGTGAATTTCTTGTCTCAAGGACAGGAAGTGAGATTAAATCTTTCTAATGAGGATACAAACAGCAGTAATAACCTCACAGTGATCCGGAAGAAGAGGTGGGCACCCATCGTCTGCAGGTCTAACAAGAGACAACTTCCTGTAATGTACGTACAGTACCACGAACCAGACCCAAAAAGGCGGGCACTCCACGTCAGCATGAGCGCAGTAGCATTACAACTACCCCTGCTGTACATTAATAGCGTCCGTTTGTATGTAGGAGTCGTATGTATGTAACTCGGGGACTGACTGCATATAGATCTTTTTAGAAGTTCACAGGCATATTTCTCCAAGCTACCACATTATTATACCTGAAGAGTTATCACCTGTACTGTTAGATGTCCTGGCCTGTTCGGTCTCTTCGGCATCTGATTTCGCATCATAAAATTCTTCAGAGGTGCTAGATTGTGCAGTATGGTCCTCGGGGGCTGAAAATAAAATTCACACATTTTAGTCTTGCCCTCTAGAAGTTAACCAAGACATTAGAAATCACACACAGGTTCTTCTGTATAAGATAACCATATAAACACGTACAGGACTTGTCTTCATTTCCTTGTGCTTTACACTCCTGCTGGCTGAATGGATTGAAAAAGGGGTCTGTAACTTTGGTTTCAGAGTTTGTTTTATTGCTAAAAATGAAAAATGGCTTGCTTATGGAAGATTCAGCACTTGCTGTGGTCTGTAAAAATGATGCAGTCTTTGGCTTTTTCCATGACTTTCCATTTCTGCTGAGCTTGGCTAAATCTGTGGCATCAGACTTGCCCAAACAAAAGCTTGGAACAACCTTAGCAGTGTTTGCTTCTTTGTTGGCTTCAGTCTGTTTCTGTACTTTATTATCAAGGGACACTCCACTGGCTACTCCTTTCAAGGAAAAGGTTACAGGCTCTTTGGCCCTAACTACTGCATTGGTTGGGAAATGAAACACAACTGCTTTCTGATCATCCTTTCGGGGCTCCAGTGCAATCTCCATTTTTGATTCAGTCTTGGCAGTGGTGTCTTGCTTATTTATAATGAGCGAACAGGCCCCTGGAAACTCTGCTGATCTTCTCATTTTAGCGCTCGTCCTATCCGCTTCAGCTGTTTCAGAGTTAGGATTGTCTTCAGCACTAGACAAAGGCTGCCTTGGTCTTTCAGAAGAAGAAACCTCATTATTTTCCTGTATGATGGAGTCCTTATAATATTTCATTCGAAGTTCCTGCCAAAGAAAGCAAGGCATCAGAATAAAAACAACATTTGTATGATCAAGAAAATATTTTTATACTGGTGACAGATCTTCATAAATCACCTCAATCCATAAAAGCATACTGCACAGATAATCCATCATTTAACGGTACAAAGACTTTAATGATTCATTGTCAGCCCAAGAGGAATTTCCTTTTCAGTAGTAAAAAAGTAGATAACAATAAAAATAAACCTATGAGCAGGTCTGAAAATTATTCACCTGTCTGCAACATCTGCACTGAATGAGACACCAGCTGGATGTCAAGCAAATGCTTAAAATGTTTTTTGTCCCGACCAGATAATGTGGTGCCAGTAAATATGCTGCTGGAGCTCTCAAAGTGCTGAAACAGTTTTAAAAAGGGTACTGTTTGTGTAAAATATTGAGAGGAAAAAAAAAAAAAAAAGCTACCAGCCTGGCATACATGGCAAGAGAGCATAAAGCATGTCGCCTGCTGTGCATTTACTCAACACGCCACACCACAAACTATATCTGTCATGTATACTG
>NW_017308715.1:104997-107011 GCF_000935625.1 Nanorana parkeri
AAAATTGCACATTTATGGCCTATAAATGACTTCTAACCCCCCACAATATTGTAGATATTTTCTGAAAGCAAAGAACCTGCAAAATAGTCACAAATTCTTAGGTCACAAAATAATAATTGCACAGCCACTTATCAAACCGAGAATTGCTTTAAAAAAATACATTAAAATCAATTTTAGTGCATGCAAATACACAATACCCCTTTCTTTGTACAATATAAAAGTGGAGACTGTGTTGAGTTAATAGATACTAAACAGCAATATACTATAATTTTATGCATACTTTATAGAGTAAACTGTAAATAATGGAGCATGCTCCATTTTCATACGTACGTGCATCCTGGGTAGGCTTATTTTTATGTGCATATGTAAAAGGAAGTGGTGCCTTTAAAATGTTTTATAAAAGTAATTTTTTTCTTTTAAAATGAATAAAAAAATAAATAACTGAATTGCTTTCACATCCTTGTATGCGATAGTATTGTGCAGGTGACAGGTTGTCTTTATGGGAGACATCCATAGTCTCACCTGCACTTGTCTTAGTAGATGGAATACAGCCTGCAAGCATCCTGAAGTGCTTAGAGCATTGTTCTCAAGATGCTGAACCATGACGGAGGGAATGGAGGTCAGTTCTGCCATCAGTAGAAGTGATCAGGTGGCTTTTACAGACTGATGTACATATCAATGGCAGCCTGTGGTCAAAAAGGGCTGCAAGTACACAAAATATAACTTGATGTGCCAGAAAGAGTGTGCCCCTAACTTCACTTGACATAACACAATGTTTTTGGATCTGAATTTCTAAGCATGGGGTGTCAGCCCTGTCTACTCCATTTTTGATGCACTACAAAAAAACAGACCTTTTCATCTCCATAACTCCTTCCTGTGCACAGGCAGAGAGCTCAAGAAGTTATCAGCTCAGAAGATTTAAGACAACATCATATTTTTACTTCTCAATGAATGTAACACACAGTGAATGTCTCCCCAGCAAATGCGCAGCAAAGGTCCAGGTAATACATCAATACGCTGCATAAACTCACCTTGTATCTAAAACTGCCTGAGGAAGGGGGGAAAAAAAAGTGTGAGCTGTAAAAAAGAAAAATCCCCAATTACAAGTGCAGCATCCAGAAATATAAACCTTTAGCACAGGAGTAGGACACTTTCACCCTCCAGCTTAGAGGAAACTACAAATCCCACGAGGCATTGCAAAAAGCAGTGCAAGACTGGCAGCCACAGGCATGACTCCCAGAGGCAGAAGCACAATGGGATTTGTAGTTTCACCACAAATCCGGGGCCAATGTTAGTCTACCCCTGTTTAAGAGATGATCTGATGCGGCTGCTTTCACCACGATAGTTTATCAAATCACTTGCTCCAACAACTCAAATCCTTGACACATAGTTGTACACATAGATACAGTAGTTGTATACTGCTTATACACATTATGTACTCATACAGAAGCTTAGGCCAAGGAAGCTCATCCAGTAGGCATTACCTGTGAGCTTGGTGACTAAAAACCTGCTACTATATCAAGCTTTCCCAAAGTACATCTCTAAATGTTCATCTACTATCCTGGAGAGGGGAGCCAGGGAAGTAGCTTGATTTGTTGTTTGTGGAGACACACACAGCTTACTAGCACACACAAGGGTGACTCCATAGCACTCTGCTCGAGAAAGGAGTCACTCTAAAAACAGGAAGTTAGGACCAGTGCTCCGGGGACCAGCTGATTCTGTGGGAAACTAACTTTTAACATCAAGAAGCAGCATTCATTGTAAGTGATGCCATCAGCATTTCAAATAGCTTAAAATCCCTTTGGGATTTTAAAGGTCAGTCACTGACCTAACAACCAGTGAAGTCTAAACTTTACATCTTGTATGCTCCTTTCAGGACCTGAACCTCTAGCTTTAAAAACAGAACAACTCAACAGCAATTGCAGCTCCAGTTACCTCCAAACACAGGCAGAGGCCTTGCCTGGGGTCCTAACTCTTAACCTTGCAACAGCTGCCATCTAAAAATGAATAGAGT
>NW_017308715.1:107024-123198 GCF_000935625.1 Nanorana parkeri
GTCCAACTCAGGAGAGCAGCCTAGGGTGACAATGCCGCTCCTCCATAGATACAGTAAGAGGACATAGCCACCCTAGTACAAAAGTTTGTTACTAGCTTGATCAACAGGTGAAGGTAAAGGGGGGGAAAAAAACCCAAAAACAACGCAACCACCACATGTAGACTGGTAAGCAGGTATAGAATAGTTTAATCTCAGCTAGTTATTAAGCAAGGTGTATCAAATGCTCCCCCATACCCCAATTGCCAGTAGTGGGGCTGCCATTAAAGTAAACTTGTTGCTTTGGCCCACACTGGCACAACACAGGTTTGATTGAACCTATGTGAACTACCAGCACTCTTTTTTTTTTTAAATAACCAAGAAGGGAGGAACTCCAAACACTCTTTCACCCACAAAGCAATTGGCCACAATCAGGGATGCCCCGATGCCATTTTCCCCCCAGAGTACACATACTGATACTTTTCCTTAAGAACTCGCCAATACCAATTACAGACACCTTTTTTTAGTGTCCTGTTACAGTTTTTATGAAACCATACAGACTAATGGTTTAAGAGTAGTGGTGAAGTGCCAGGGCCCAGTTCCAGCTACAAATGTTGCACCTCTGGTAGTTCTGCCGCTGACTCTAAGCTGTAGAGGGACTACAAATCCCAGCAATACATTATATAGCACTGCAGAATACCACTAGCTATTGAGGACTACAAATCCCAGCAATACATTATACAGCAATGCAGAATACCACCAGCTATTGAGGACTACAAATCCCAACATTATACAGCAAAGCAGAATAATATCAGCTAGAGAGGACTACAAATCCCAATCGATGCATTATACAGCAATGCCGAATGGCAAAGGCTATAGAGGACTACAAATCCCAGCAATGCTTTATACATCCGGGGTGTTGGCCTGATGTTTCCAGCGGAGGATCTCAGGTGGCTGTGTGGGGTCTCAAAAGAGGTCCTGGTCGGTCTTGCAGGCGGATGCAAACAGCCTGGTTCCACGGAAGGAGATTAGCTGCCGGCACCTTGCTGGGGACCTCGGCAGCCTCCCTGTGCACAGCAGCACCCGTTTACGGTGCCGGGTTCCATTTAGTAAATCCAACGCGCCGGTATGGGCGCTTAGTGTCGGGGCATTTTCATGAGTACTCATGAAAATGCCCGGTAGCGGTGCATCCCTGGGGTCACAATTAATTACCATTAAGCTGGATTTATATGCTTTACATATCCCTTGGGGCCTCCTGTGGTTGGATCTTCATATCACTGTTTCCAGCTTTGTTCCAGTCCACGTAGTAGTATCCAGTGCTCCGACTTTCCATTTGGGGTTTCCACTGCTCATGTTACACTCTGCTTAATATAAGCTCAAATACAACAGAGATTCGCTGGTCACGGCTGCAGCAGGAGAGAAAAATCAGAACAAAAGCTCAGATCTCAACTCTCAATTGGTGGATTGACGCTTTAAAGCTCAACTGCAGCCAAACTGTTACATTTTAAATTTCCAAAAGAGTGGGGAAGAGTTAGAACTGATCTCCGGGATAAGCAAATATTGTCTAAATACAGGAGACGTGTATATTTTACTTAAATCTTGGAGTTCTTTGTGCATTTCCTCCAGATGTGTAGTAATCCATTGTGAAATCTTGCCTCTGCAGGAGCTTCCTATAGTAAAGACCACTCACTGCTGCTCTCCACTTGTGCAGGGTGACTTGGTCTTGTATCCGCCCACTCCTGTCGTTTTCTATAGGCTACCTGAAAGGGGTGGGTCTGCTGGGATCCTCCCACAACTCTGCTCAAGATATGTGCAACACAGTGATATTTTCACTTGTTCTTTTAAAACAGGAGTAGCCAAACTTTAACCCTCCAGCTGTTGTAAAACTACAAGTCCCATAAGGCATTCTAAGACTGACAGCTACAGGCATGACTTCCAGGGATAGATGCAGAATGGGATTTGTAGTTCTGACACAGCTGGAGGCTCAAAGCTTCCACTGATTTACGTGGTAAAAAAAAAAGAGTTTGGGGCAGACAACATGGATCGATATCTTTTGCGGCTCCTGGGGAACATTGGAAAGATTGTCCCTCAACTTCGGTCCCCTTGACAGCAGTATACGAAATGGGGCTGTGGTTATCACCGGGACAGGAAGGCACAGGCAGCAATAAAACGGAAGTTCAAAGCTTTCCCCATTAAAAATGTGTTTTATCTGTGTCTCATTGGACATAAAGTATGTCCCACTGCTTTCTGCCATGACAGGAAGGGGCTATAAAAATTAAAACCGTTTTGGCTGGAGTGGAGCTTTAAGTGCAATGCCAGTCATATGGCAGCTTTGTGTAGGGATGAGGGTGCAATTGCCCAAATTTTATTTTTGCCAATTTAATAAACCTCAAGCACTGAAAATCCCACGCAAATGCTTCCTTGCTACAGCTGGGACTTCCATCAATTGTTTTTACCGGTATAAATATGATCTAGCAAGGTGATAACGGCTTTCACCCGTGGAACCCTAATAAACACAGGTATTTCCTGTGCAACATTGCCAATGATTAACCAAATATGAATTATAAAAAATATTGAGTGCAATATTACCTCAAAGCTCATGTGTTTATACTCTGGCATCTCTGTTATAGATAACAAGCGAATGGCCATTTTTTGTATTTGACCTTGAAGATAACAGAACTCTTGACTTTGGACAGGCTGTAAAATATGACAATGAACAGTGTGCCAGATATTCACAGAGAACTGATCAATAAAATGATTACACTAGCGGATACTTACAGAGTATTTCTTAGTGGGCGTTTGGTCATGTTTCCATATTTTAGTTATGGTTTTAACTGAAATTCCATTAAATTTAGGCTGAAAAACTGTAGGAAAAAAAGCAGGTGTGAGCAACAGTTCCCTGATTATTTCCTATCCTAGGTCCACAGAACATAAGATTTACACTGAGAACTCTGGAAGGCCGGAAATTAATAACATACAGATTCTCTAACTACATTTTAAAGATAGTGTAGAAAGGTAGTGTTAGGGTTTAATAACTAAATACCGGGTACAACATTAACTTCTGATGAATTTACTAGCATGGAAACAGCCTTACTGGTTTTCCACTGGGGGGGCACACTGCCAGCTGCATCAAACACTTGTAGGTGTCATATGAACAGCCATTCCTACAGCCTACATGCAGGAGGTTCAAGACTTCCTTCTGCACCAGAAACATGTTGTGGCGTGGCTGAAGTTCAACAAGGGGATAAAGTCAAGTGACATTTCAGGGGTGCATTGTAATTTGGCTCTACTTAGCCTCCCTTCACATCTCTGAGATGCAACATCGCAGGTGCGTTGAATGGAATACTTGCAGTATTGAATGGGCTACTTTTTACAGCTAAATTGCAAGTGCATGCACCTTATTTTAAAAAGCACACCGCACCACAACAACATGGTGCCATGCAATGCAGTTTGATGCAATACACATGGAGATGACTAGGTGCATTGGAGTGCCATTAAAAAATAATGGCACCGCAGAGCACCTAACATTGCAGAATCCAATCTCATGCTATGCAGGATTGCGCATGGCATTGCACACGCTCCTGCACAGCAGAGATCTGAACGAGAGCTAATGCAATGGAGGCGCTATAATACTATGCCGTTTCTACAAGACCATGGCGTAACATGCAACACTGCATTCACCTAAAACATTTTGGAAACTGCCCTCTTAAATAGTTTTTGGACCAGTTTTTTTATAATTTCATATTCCCAGGCCAAGCCGAGAGTAGAATTAAGGCCGTGAACAAAAAGTACAGATCCTTCTAGTAGGCACACTATCAGTACACACTTCATAATCTCAAACTTGCCACAAGCATTTAGGATCCGACACCTTGTAAAGATAAATATCACAGTCTAGATCCTTCCCTACAATTGTAACCTGCATAAACCTTTTTATAGTCAGAGATGCAGATACACAGTAGTAGCAAATGTACACATATTTAGAAAAGACAAGGAGATATTACTGACCATTAGAAGCGCTTGTTGTAATAGTCACTGCAGAAATGGCATCCAGTACTGGCTTGACATCCACATGAATAAGTTCTGCATTTACAACATCTTGATCATGAGAGGCAGTGAGTTCCATCAGGTCAAGGTTAGAGGTCATTCTGTGAAGAGAACAATATGGTCAAATATATCTAGATCAAATGTTAAGGGATTCTAAAAAAAAAAAAAACAACCCTACACAACCTGCTTGCATCAGAAAGAACTGAGATGGTGTTTCATCAGAAATTATATATATATATTAATTATACACACACACCTCCCTGGCAGGGGATCATGTAATACACTGTAGTAACTAGGGATGCACTGATACCAAATGCCGTACTCGGTACAAGTACAGATACTTTGAGCTCCAAGACTAGACTAGAGAAAAATTCAAAAGTTAGGAGGCAGCTGTCATTTGTAAGGAGCTCCTGGGATTTGTACATCTGTTTTAATGTATGATTTTTTTTTTTTATAAATATAAAAGGATGCACCTACACCATTTTTTGCAAGTACAAGTACTGATACTTGTCCAAGTACTTACAAGTACAGATAGATTTTTGTTTGCCATGTGACAGTTTCTCTAAAACAATACAGACTAATGATTTCAGGACAGCGGTGGAGCACCAGAGCCAGGTCCCAGCTGCAACCCTGGTCGTTCGTGAAAATGCCAAGTATCGCCACTGGTATCTGAACTGGTATCAGTGCAAACCTAGTAGTAACCACTGCGTGTACATAGGGCACCGTATTAGATTGCACAGTTGAAGCTGCACCATCAAGTTGGTGTATGAGGTCTGGACTCCAGAATCTCCAGATAGCCCAACACCAAAGGAATGATCATTTTGGCAGAGATGCAGTGGTTGAAAGGCCATCTCTTGAAACCTGCCAAAAGTCAAATGAAATCTAGCAGCTACATGGAAAATAGATTTTACCTGTAAATTGGACCATGCTGGTCATTAATGCAGTCCGCTCTCGCTACATGTTTGTTAAATAAACATTCATTCTGATACTGCACAGGAAAACCCATTTTCTTATTATTGTTAGGTACTAGGGATGCACCGATATATCGGCCGCCGAAACATATTTGCCGAAAATTGCACTTTTGGCTAAATGCCGAAAGTGCCATTTTCCTGCCGATACATCAGCGCATCCGTGATTTATTTTCTCCCCGCTGGGCGCTGCTCTGTGTTCCAGCGTGTCCCAGAGAAAAAGTGACAGCCGGCCGAGCGCTGTAAGAGAACGGTATCTCTCCTCCCACACCGCTCGACCGCCTATCACAGTGCGGCAGAGCGGTGTGGGGGCCGAGACTGCGCTGTCACAGGAGGCTGGGCTCTCCTCTCGCACCGCTCGCTCAGCCTCCTGTGACAGCGTGTCAGAGAGGAGAGCGGGTACATAAACTCAGCAATCAGTGATTGCTGAGGGTTTGTAGATAATTGAGGATATGGTATGGTTAATATATCCTCATTTATGAATGAACGGGAGTGATCTACATCCCCTCCTGTTCATTCATAATTGTGGTTATAATAATCATACTATGCTCTCAAGTTATCAATGAACAGGAACACTCAGTATAGAGGATTCCTGTTCATTCATGATTGTTGTTGCAGAAAAAGAGATTGAGGACTCGTGTTCTCAATCTCTTTTTCTATTTTAAAAGTGAAATATGAGCGGTCTGTTTAGACCCCCAATATTTCCCAAAGCCCCTAAAAAAAGTAAAAAAATAATATTTAATTTTTTTTAAAAAGATTAAAAAATTAATTTAAAAAAAACCATTAAAATAAAAAACATTTTCGGTATCGGTTTCGGCCTGACAATATTTTCTATTTCGGTTTTTAAATTTCTATTTCGGTGCACCTTTATTAGGTACTATGGGGGACATTTATCAATTCTGTCACACAGAAAAGCTATGTTTATCAGGAGCAGTTAGACAGATTATACAACAGATTACAAGGTTACAGCTTAATTCAAATGCCTCCCTCAGCTATTCTACTGCAGATCTGTGACAGAATAAAACCTGATCCCGATTATTTAATTGTGCATCTGTTTAGAGTCAATATCTGGTTACTATAGATGCAACAATCTGTTGCACTTGGCTGCCCAGAAACTGACACACAAGTCTGTAAGCCTGTTGGAGACTTTGCTGAAGGAAAGGCAGCCTGATTTGTGACTAATTGATAAATGTCCCCAATGTCAGGGCTACCTGTGACACGTTTACTATTTCTTGTGATCAAAAACAAAAATTAATTTGCAAGCATTAATACTAACTTTTTATTTAGACTGCAAGCCATCTGAAACAGAAAGAAAGTTTACAATGTATTAGAAGCATAATAAATTGCAAAGATTGAACAATAAAGGAGGCAACACAAACCAAACAAGTATGACAGAGACACATGTGGTAAACTGGTAAAAAAAAAAAAAGTGTCAAAAAAGGGCAGTATAAAAAAGGTTTTTTTAATAAATAGCTATGTTTCAAGTACCCAAGTCCACAGAGTCTGAAGGTGCCCATACACCGGGCTTAAAATTTCCACTCGCCTGCTCACATTTTGCGAGTAAAAATAAGGCGAGGGCGCATTATTGAGAGTGGAAATTTGAGACCAGAGCAGCTCCCGTCAGTTCCGGCTTCCTTCGGCCGGAGCTTTGACAGTTCTGAGCTCCGGCAAAGGAAATAATGTCTGTGAGCAGGATCGATGCCTGGCTATCTGGGTGTGATAGTGAGGGCTGCTGCAGACCTCTGTAATCACTCACAGATAAACCAGGGATCGATCCTGCTCACAGCCTCCAAGGCAAGGTTTAGTGGGACAACTGGTGGAGAGTAAGGTTTTTGCCTGGCTTGTAGGTCTAGACTTGAAATGTTACGTCTAGATCCCACGATCGTGCGAGAATCAGTGTGAATGAAGACGTGCAACCGTTTCTACTGTACGGTCACATGTCTTTTGTCTAAGGAGCATGCTAGAAAACCAGCCAACAATCTTACGATTTTCGGCTGGTTTGAACGATGCTCAGGAGACCAATGCCGAACGGGCCGGTGTGTGCACGCGCACACTGCCCATTCAGCATTGCAGTCATCGGAAGCCCGCCGATTATCGCAAGTACGATCTGCCTGTCCAAGATGGGTAGATCGTACGTTTTTTTTTTACTTTACAACCATCGCAAGACTAAGGTCTTGCGATGGTTGTAAAGTGTATGGCCACCTTAACAATGGCACTTTCCCCGATGCAGTAGAAACCACACAGACTGAATGGGCAGGAAGTTTGATGATTTTTCTGGATTTAGTTGGCCAAATATGCTGTTCACAATAATCCTGTGATAAACAAACACACACAAAACACACACAAACACTATGCATACATCTTCATTAGGCCAGAACTGTTCTTGCAGAGCTCCCATTAAAAAATTAAATGCACGGCTTAATTTTTTGGCATATAACATTTTGTGGTAGCAATAGCAGGAGTTACGCTAATACTTTATTATCATTAAAATGTTTATACAAGTTGACAAATGTGAACATTGTTTTGGATTTTTTTATCATCAGACATTCTTAGTTTTTTCCTTGTTTCCATACATTGTGACCAAACTCAGTGCCATAATTCAAAAGAAAAACCAAACAAAAATACAGTTTATACATACCCTCCCTATCTGGCAGTCCATCCTTAATCCACTTCCTAGTTTCTTCCTGCTCTGCATATCTACTGTTGCATTTCCTCAAATACAATATTATACTTTTACCCATTAATCCAGGAGGACTCAGGTCCGATTAACATTTAAACTTCTAATCCACCTATTCCAATCCCCTGGAATTGCCTAGCCAATTCCTCAGCCCGTAGGTAGGTTCTTCAAATCGAACATACTTATCGATTTCCATTCTTTAATTGAATTTTTAAAATAACACTTTTATAGACAGCACTGCTTTATCCATTTACAACAAAATAGGTGATTTTATTGATCCTCACTTCAAGGACCACAAATATGAATGATTTTCTCAAGACATGACATTTGTATAGGGTCGGGTTATAAGTAAGTAGATTGTATTTCTTTAATTAGTATGCGAGTTCACATACCATTGCCTGAAAGCAACAGTTTTAGCTCAAAGAAAATTAAAAGTTCAGTGAAAATACACCCATTTAGGAGGGAAGTTTAACCTCTTGCCATCCGCCCGTTAAGAAAAAAACGGACGGACGGCTGACTCCTATCTGCGGGTTGCCGTCGTCAGACGGCATTTTTCTCCTGCTCGCGCGCGCCCCCTAGCGCGCGCGCACGGGCAGGAAAGACCCGCTTGTTACTACAGCCGTTAACGGCTGTTTCACATACAACCGATCAGCGGCTCTATAGCCGCTGATCGGTTGTATGGCGTGAATTTCAAATATATAAAAAAAATAAAAACCCCAGTGGTGAATAAATACCACCAAAAGAAAGCTCTATCTGTCCCCAAAAAAGGGTATAAAATTCATTTCAGTACAGCGCTGCATGACGGAATAAATGTCAGTCAAAGTACCGCAGCGCTGAATACTGAAAAATGGCCTGGATGGGAATGGGGTTTAACACCGCGGATGTCAACTGGTTAAAAAGGCTTTTATAGATTAAAGTTTTTAAACTGATTTAAACATTTTTTTTTGGTGCAATAAAAATAGCTGGCAAACATCTTTAGTGCCCAACAAGAATGGCTATCACGCTGAAGGCAACCAGTTCCCAAAAAGAAGTCTACAACTTGCAGCTGTCGTTTTTGACAGAAGTAGCAGTGTGCACAGGTGCGAGTGCTAGTTCTCAGCTGAAATGGTCAGTCTTCATGGTGTGGGGTGTTGGAATTGATAAAATTGACATCTAAGTGTTCCTTGATAACCTGAACTGAAACAGCAATGTGGCTTGGTGATACGTAAACGAGAATCAAAGGGTTTTTGGAGAAGGGAAGATCTGCCTGAGGTGCCTTATCAAGCCAAACCCCCTGCTGGTATTTACTGCCCACACCTGTGCAGCATACATGCCGATGGGGGCAGGAGCATTTGATGGAACCTTCTTCCTATGTGAAGAACTGCGTAAACCTAGCTCAGAAGCAGGAACAATGGTAACCTTGGTTACCTCTTAGGCTGGGTTCCCACCTGGGCGGTCGAAATATGCGCTTATGACGAGCGTTTACGAAACGCGCGTTTACGACAGCTATCCGGCTGTATCCTAATGGATACGCGTGGAAATGCGCCCCAAAGAAGCTCCTGTACTTGTTTGGGCGTAGGGCATTTTTTAGATCCTGTGGGAACCATGCCCATAGGAAATAATGGGATTTGACTTGCTGAGCATTTTTCAGCGCTTCCATCAGCGCTGAAAAGCGCCCAGGTGTGAACCCAGCCTTAGACAAGACAGTCTTTCTGGACTCTCCAGCAGGTTTAGCAAATTACATTCTTGACTGTAGGAGTGTTCTGAGCAGAGAAAAAAAAACAGTGTGTGTGTGTGTGTGTGTGCGCGCGCGCTCTTGCTAGCTGAAGGACCCTAACCTCAATTCCTATCCCTACTAACCCCCTCCAAAACCCCCTCTCCATTTTCCTTAATTGTAATTAGAATGTATGTATATCCCCATTTGTAAATAAACCCAACACTGATTTAAGATTCAGTCGTCCATCAGTAATTTAAGGCACCCTAAAGCAGAGCACATTCTACATGGGGAACCGCAAGCTGCATAGCCTTTAGTAAATGAGCAATGACAGTGTGACATTAGGGAACGCATCTGCAATTTCTACAATTATACCTTTTGAACATTACCTGGAGAAAGCATTTCGGTTCAAATTCATCCACAAGGCTTTCACAATCCTTCAGAAGGCTTTCAACTGTGACTTTGTGGTGAGCCATTGCTTTCTTACGGACTTCATGGCGTTTTATAGCGGTGTTTTGTTGCTGTTTGAGGAGTTCCAAACACTGTTTCTTCTTTAAATCCAAAGTCTTATACGCTTCTTCAAATGCTACATTAACCATGTCCAAGTTCTTCCTCAGTGTATCCTAGATATAAGCAAATAGAAAACACTGACAACCGTGACTTTCTGAAATAGCACAAGGGATAAAAGTATTAGAAAACAACCTATTAGAAGGATGTGTCTGAGATTTCACAAAATCCCCATTGAGAAGAAGTCTGTGTATTGTATTCACAAAGACTAACAACCAGGCAGGTACAACCAGAGCGCTGTACAGCTCGGGAGGCATCTCCCTCTCTTCAGTGTCCGGTAGCTGGATGTTGTGTGCAGGGAACGGCATGCTGAAAGGTAAGATTTTTATACCTTGCAGCACATGACACCCAGCTTTTTAAATAATAATTTATGCACCCAGGTGTATACATTTTTCCAGAGTGTGGTGTGGTTTTTAAAGTATATTCCCCCTTTTGCAGGCACATTTCTGAAACCCCCACTATAGGTCTGTTGTGGGTTCCTATTATTCCTATATAAAAAAAATATTTACCTTTCTGGCTGTTTGTTCAGAGCAGGATTATGCTTAGCACTCTACAGGCAGCGTCTAGTGGTTAGAATAATTGGAAGTGTAAAGCTGGCGATACAGATTCTTCCAGCAACACTAAGCAGCAAGGATGGAGGAATCCCCCGCCGTTCCCATTGATTTCTGACAGCAGCCGCCACCCGTTGTCAGAATACCGGAATAGTGTTTGCAGCTATAGACTTTCCATCTGGCTCCTTTGATCGAGGCATGCCGGACGGGAGGGTGCCAAAAAGGGCACTACTGTGTGAATTTTGTCCGGTTCATCAAGGACCTGCCGAAATTTACATTGTATATGGCCAGTTTAATGCGACACTAAACTCAGGAGTTAAATCTTAATGCATTCAAGCACCTTAACTATTAGCAAAATGTATCTTATCTGTGTGTCACTCGGCTGTAGATCATCAAATCATCTCTGAGTTGCTGCCGACACTGTCCTTTCTTCTGGAGGGTGGCTACTTTTGTTTCCCCATGTGTGTTGTAGCCACCGCTCCAAGCTCATTCTTGTAATGAGACAACAATCTCAATACAATCTAGTAAACTAAATTAACAGGAGATTGTAGTCCATCATGGCTCATTGGGTAGTGAAGCCAGAATCATGACAGCCGTAAAATCTTCACCTTTCAAATTAAAGTCAGGGTCCAATGTCCAAATTGAAGTCAGCCCTGGTGAGCAACACAGTGTGTAGCTTCCTATTAAACTGCATTGCACTGACAGTCCTTCCTTCTGGAGGGTGCCTTTTTTTGTTCCCCACGTGTGTTGTAAAGTAGCCACCGCTCCAAGCTTGACTTTACCTCCAATAGAAACTAAACATGAGATTGTTGTCCATCACGGGAGTGAGGTTGGAGTGGTGGCTACTTTACAACACACTCAGGGAACATGTCAACCTTTTTTGTATATCCGTAAAACAGACATTGACCAGACAATGATAATCAAACCATGAATAAGAAGATTCAAAAAGCCGCCAAGGGAATCAAACATAAGAAATCAAAAGGACAGTACCATTATAAACATAATTGTGAGTGAACAAGATCTAAGAATTAGGTTTCCTATAAAAAAGGAACATAACTTTACAGACCAATACTAAAGAGGGCAGCTAATCTACAATAGTCATTGGCTGTAATAATAGAATATGAAGTACTTAGTCACCCAACATGGAGTGATATGGGCCAGCAGCTCCCTTTTTATTTATAAAATCAGTCTCAGTAACAGAAAACTATACAGAACCCATATGCATTTAACATCACTTATGTGGTAAGCTTACCTTTGTCAGTGTCATTTCCACTGAACGGCAAATGAGGCAAAAATAAAAGTATACAAATTGGCACAGGTTTCCACTTGCATACTAGTGGAAAATAACTGGAAGTGGAAATCTAGTGACGTGAATTGTAAAATCTACTCTTATAGGATGCACTATATAAAAGAAGTGTGCAGCAGTTTCTAGATGTATAGGGAAATTACTAACGAGAACATAAATCAATAACAATAATTGACTGATTGCTAAGGGTTAATGCACATAACCATTGTACTACAAAAACAAGCCCACTAGTATGTGGCATGCACATTATTTTAAATAAGAAACGTCACATTATGAAAGTAGTAGTGACCTTTATCCTACGTATTTTCTCACGATGCAAACAAACTCATATGGCACAAAGCAGCAATGGCCAGTGTACAGCCTCTCATTTACGATTATGCTTCTTTGAACATGGTTACATTTAGCCTTCATATCACTGACATGTGTTTTTGTATATTTTAGCAGTGTTGAATTTGCCTCCATACTGTAAAAGATATGGTTTTCCATTGCATATATATTTGGGGGAATTTATAAAAAAAAAGTGTGACAGAAACTGGAGCAATTGCCCAAGGTAACCATTCAGCGCCTCTCTTCAGTTTGCTCAGTTGGGATTTGAAAATGAGAAATAGAAGCCAATTGGTTGCCATGCAAATCTGCTTCAGATTTTGTCTGCTCCAGTTTTGATAAATTCCTCCCATTGTATGTTAGTCACTTTTACTTTTGTTTTACCCATTGCAAGCACAACTACTATGTCCAAACATAAAGGGAGAACAGAATGCAAAACCATGGAATTAGAAGTGCACTGAAATTTCGACCGCCAAAACATATGGGCCAAAAATGGCACTTTTGGCAAAATGCCTAAAGTGCCATTTTTGGACCGTAATAACGGTGCATCTGCAATTTCTCTCCTCCCTGCTGAGCACTGTAATGTCTCCCAACGGGGAGCAGAGAAAGTGTCAGTCAGAGCGGTGTAGGAGGAGGAGAGCGATGTGAGCAGCCGGTGTCTCTCCTCCCCACACCGCTCAGCCTCCTGTGACAGATCGAGAGAACGACGGTGTGGGGGGGAGATTGGTGACAGCTGTACCAGGAGCTGGCGGTGCAGGGGAGGAGTCAGCTGTCAGACCAAGCTCTCCTCCCCCCATCGCTCGCTCAGCTTCCTGTGACAGCCGATCCAGGATGGAGATCGGGTACACACACTCAGTGATCGCTGAGTGTTTGTAAATAATGGAGGACATAGTATGGTTACTGTGTCCCCAATTATGAATGGGAACTGATCTACATCACTTCCTGTTCATTCATGATTGTGGACATGGTAAACATGCTAGCTCTACAAGTTATGAATGAACAGGAACACTCAATATAGAGGCTTCCTGTTAGTTTATAACAGGAGATGTAGAAAAAAAGATTGACGACTGTGTTCTCAATCCCTTTTTCTATTTTAAAAAAGGAAATATCAGGGGTCTGTTTAGACCCCTAATATTTCCCCGAAGCCCCTAACAAAGTAAAAAAGAAATATTTTTTTAAAAACAAACGTTTATAAATAAGATATTTTTTTTCAAAAAAAAGTTAGAAATGTTTTTTTTTTTCCTCGGTTTTAACATTTTCATTTCGCTGCGCCTCTACATTGCATCAATTATAGGCAGCTCTCGTGAAACATTACACATAAATTACTTTTTTTTTTGAAGATAGGAGCATAGAAGGACCTGAGGCAGAAGGTCACTACAGAGACAGAAAGCTGGGGAGGTACAGACTGCTCATTCCACTTTTCGTATTTCAATAGCATGCAAAGGATCATTTTGCACTTGGAAATGTAAAGATCTTTCTGCATAAAATATCCCCATCCTGCAAAATGAGGAGTGAGTAAGGCTGGGTGTGACTGAAACATTGAAGCATAGTTGTTTATCTGCTCTACATGTCTCTCTAATAAGGTAGATTAAGTGGAGGATGTTTGGCAAACCCGAGTCTGTACCCGTCAATCACTCTACAGCTCCCGATTTCACCTCGCTCCAAGTTCCTGGATCTCTTCTCCTCTGGCCCTGGTGCCTGTTTCTGCCACGCCCATCACCGGCTCTTTAATGCTACTGCCACCAAACTGACCCTTCTGATTTTTTTTAGTTAGTCCATGCAGACAGAGGTTATTTTGCCTCCTAATGCTATTTCTTCTTTCACTGCTGGTCAGCATATTTCTCACGTTAGTTTTCCCATTCTTTATTTATACAGACCAATAGTAAATCATGCACTTGATTCCAAATTAAGTTCTGACTTGATCTAAAAAGGTACTGCCTAAATAACTTTTTTTCCATAAAGTTACTTTCCCATATTCAAGTTAAAAAAAAACATAGCCAGTACTTATGTATCCAGTTTGGTTTTGATGCATGTTCTATGAATGAAGCTATTTTTGTTTACATATGCAACTGAAGCTAAAATCTTACGTTTTTGAAAGAGTGCAGAGGGATTAGAACCCCTGTCAGGTTTTTATTGTCCCCAATAGGGAGATTCACTCTATTTATCCTGGTGACCCTCATCACTGAAAAGAAAAATTAGAGGTGCACCGAAATTAAAATTTCAAAACCGAAACAAAAAAAATGTCAGGCCGAAACCCAAAATGTTTTTTATTTGAACTTTTACAAAAAAAACATTTTTTTAAATTTACTTTTACAAATTAATATATTTTTTTTTCATAAACTTTTAAATGTGTTATATTTATTTTTATTGATTCATTTTTTACTTTTAGGGGCTTTGGGGGAGATATTAGGGGCCTAAAACCGACCCCTGATATTTCCCATTTAAAATAGAAAAAGAGATTGAGGATACAGCGTCCTCAATCTCTTTTTCTGCAGCCACAATCATGAATGAACAGGAATCCTCTATACTGAGTGTTCCTGTTCATTGATAACATGAGGACAGAGTATGTTTACTATAGCCACAATCATGAATGAACAGGAGGTGATGTAGCTCACTTCCCATTCATTCATAATTGAGGATATAGTAACCATACTATGTTCTCAATTATGTACAAAAACTCAGCGATCACTGAGTGTTTGTATTCGCTCTCCATCCCGACAGCTGTCACAGGAGGCTGAGCGAGCGGAGCCTCCTGTACATTGGCTCCACTAGGCCCTAGTACAGAAGTAACATCAATGTGGGGACAAAGTGGAGGTCTTACAAAATGCTGTTCAAGGATACAAATATACTCACAAATTCTCATGTTTTACATAGCTACGAGCTGCACCTCTCTGAACTCCTAGCTCTGCATAAAAGCTTATGCTATGATTAAAGTGGAAGTAAACCTACAGTTTCTACTTATCTGCAAGTTACTACATACTGTACTTATGTTGGACTGCGTCCTGTCCATCCACATCCTTCCCATTGCAGAGATATCTCTGAAGCTAGCTTTTGTGACGTCATTGGCGCATGTGCGCTTGAAGACTTAGGCCTGGTTCACACCTAGGAGTTGTTGAGATTTCCTCACTTCCTCTTGTGGGTATTGGACAGGATGTGAAAAAAGTCTCCCCAGTGGGATACGGATGGCAAAAAAAAAAAAAAAATCTGACAGGGGTCATAACTAAAATTTTAGCTTCTACTCCAAGTAGAGATTTTTTGTTTTTTCACATGGTTTTAACTTTCAGGATTGCCACCCTTTTTGAAATATAGCACTTAAGTTAAGATGCATCATATGAGGTATGTGCTATAGCAGATCATTTTCAGCCAATGGTCCTAAAAATCAGTTATTTTTATTGTTTCAAGTCACATTAAATGTCCCTTTACCTGTTTGTTTAAATCACAACAGCCGGACAGTGGACTCTAACAGGGGTGGCCGTTTTTAACCACTTCAAGACCAGGTGTTTAGACCCCCTTCCTGGCCAGGCCATTTTTCAGTATTCAGCGCTGCGATACTTTGACTGACGTTTATTCCGTCATGCAACGCTGTACTGAAATTAATTTTATATCATTTTTTGGGGACAGATAGAGCTTTATTTTGGGGGTATTTAATCACCACTACGGATTTTTTATTATAATTAGGAAAAATTACTGAACATTTTGAAAAAAAAAATGTTTTTTGTAACATTATGTTAGGAAACATTTATTATTACCCAGTTTTTTGGTCAAATATAAAAGATAAATCGCTTGTATGGTGCATTGGAATATTGCATTGCAAGAAAGAAAAATAATATCAGCTGCAGAGAGTCCACAAGCAATACAGGTGTCTATTTATTTTTCCTCTGCCTGCCTTTTTTGGGCACATATTTCAGTTCATAAAGCAGAAGCAACTCCAAGCGCACTGCCACTGCAGAGAACGTCTGAAGATTCAGGCTACGTTCCATAGCAAACAATAATTTACATGGGAAAGGGGGTGGCGGGGGGGGTTGGAGGAGGGGCCACAATAGTATAGATATCGGTGCAGATACAGCG